>NC_041393.1:734623528-734653957 GCF_002162155.2 Triticum dicoccoides | reverse complement strand
AGGCAGCATCGATCGGCTTTAGTTAGAAACAGTAGCGAAGAAATTGCTCGATCGGGTTCAGTTAACAGCCATCGATCGATCGCTTGGGTTCAGTAACGCGTAGCCTGCAGTGCGATCACTCGGGTTCAGTTAGAGCCCAACGCCTCGCTCGGGTTTAGTTAGAGCCAACGCCTCACACACATGCGCGTACGTGTACGAGAGAAACGTGCATCGCTCGGCCCCCGAGCTCCCACCGTAACCGGGAACTCCCTGAAATTTTCCTCGCCCTCGCTTCTACCATAGTTTTTTCCGTCATGGACGGCCCAAAGAATGTCATGCAGCTGCGTCTCCGGCCCGCCCAGGACGAAAAACCCATTTTCTGTCATGATTTTTTGTTATAGAAGTAGGAGCCCACCACATCTATGATGATACCGGGTTTTGTCACAATTATCCTCATAGAAGTGTCATATGTATGACAGGAAAAAAATTTGTTCCGCCCAAAATGTCATGGATGTGTCTTTTTTTTGTAGTGGTAGCCGTGCTGCCTAGCCCGCAAGGTATTTGTCAACTTTCGCAATCATTGGCAGGAAATCCTCGAACCTCAGCTTCTCCCAGGAGAGAGGCAGACCCAGGTAAGTTTGGGGGAAGGATCCAATAGCGCATCCCAACGCCCGGACTACCATCTCTTGGACCATGGGATCGACATGAATATGGACCAGGGTGCTTTTGGTGAAATTGATTCTCAGACCAGTCGCCTCTGCAAACATATCCAGAATCGAAGATGAGCAACCCCCTCCTCACACGCCCACATGATGATTAAGGTGTCATCCGCATATTGGAGCACCACCGCGGGGGCATCGGGCACCAGCGGGTGTTTCATCACATCATCCTGCCGGGTCAGCTGTTGCAACACATCAGACACAATCAGGAAAAGGTATGGCAAGATCGGGTCCCCCTGACGGGTCCTGCATTTCAATCCAAACCATTCCCCCACCACACCATTAAGCAATATTGCCGAACGGGAAGAACTGAGGATTTCGTCAATCCAATCGCACCAGGGCGCCGGGAACCCACGGACTTCCATCATGGAGCGAAGGCTTTCCCAGTTAATTGAGTCAAAAGCTTTGGAGGAATCAAGCTTGAGCACCACCGCGGGGGCATCCCTCTTGTGACAGCGCTGGATGAGCTCGGTGGCATATACAAAGTTTTCCGAAATGCTTCTCCCTCTCACAAACCCAGATTGATCCTCGTCGATCAGCGCAACAATCTGTCTCTGAAGCCTTGTGGTGAGCCCTCTGCACAGGATCTTCAGGTCACCATTTTGTAGTGAGATAGGCCAAAATCAGCCGGCGTCGGGACCTGCTGCCTCTTGAGCATTGAGTTGGTTTTCCCTTGAAGAGGAAAGGGTGATGCAGCAAAGTAGCGTAAGTATTTCCCTCAGTTTTTGATAACCAAGGTATCAATCCAGTAGGAGGCTCCACAGAAGTCCCTCGTACCTACACAAACAAACAAGAACCTCGCAACCAACGCGATAAAGGGGTTGTTAATCCCTTCACGGTTACTTGCAAAAGTGAGATCTGATAGAGATAATAAGATAAGATAAATATTTTTGGTATTTTTATGATATAGATTGAAAAGTAAATATGCAAATAAAATTAGATGGGAAACTTATATGATAAAAGATAGACCCGGGGGTCATAGGTTTCACTAGTAGCTTCTCTCAAGATAGCATAAGTATTATGGTGGGTGAACAAATTACTGTCGAGCAATTGATAGAAAAGTGCATAGTTATGAGAATATCTAGGCATGATCATGTATATAGGCATCACGTCCGCAACAAGTAGATCGAAACGATTCTGCATCTACTACTATTACTCCACACATCGACTGACTCCTACCTGCATCTAGAGTATTAAGTTCACGAACAATAGAGTAACGCATTAAGAAAGATGACATGGTGTAGAGGGATTAACTCATGCAATATGATATAAACCCCATCTTTTTATCCTCGATGGCAACAATATAATACGTGCCTTGCTGCCCCTGCTGTCACTGGGAAAGGACACCGCAAGATTGAACCCAAAGCTAAGCACTTCTCCTATTGCAAGAAAGATCAATCTAGTAGGCCAAACCAAACTGATAATTCGAAGAGACTTGCAAAGATAACCAATCATACATAAAAGAATTTAGAGGAGATTCAAATATTTCTCATAGATAAACTTGATCATAAACCCACAATTCATCGGATCTCGGCAAACACACCGCAAAAAGAGTTACATCGAATAGATCTCCAAGAAGATCGAGGAGAACTTTGTATTGAGATTCAAAGAGAGAGAAGAAGCCATCTAGCTAATAACTATGGACCTGAAGGTCTGTGGTAAACTACTCACAACTCATCAGAGAGGCCTTGGAGATGATGTAGAGGCCCTCCATGGTCGATGAGGGAGTCCTGGATTAGGGGGTATCCGGACAGCCGGACTCTATACTTCATCCGTACTATTGGAGCGTGAAGATACAAGGCTCAAGACTCTGTCCCATGTTCGAATGGGACTCTCCTTGGCGTGGAAGACAAGATTGGCGATCCAGATAATATATTTCTTTCCTTGTAACCGACTCCATGTGAACCCTAGCCCTCTCCGGTGTCTATATAAACCGGAGAGGTTGGTCCTTAGAAGGCCGATCACGATCACAACCATAATCATCATAGGCTAGCTTCTAGGGTTTAGCCTCTACGATCTCGTGGTAGATCTACTCTTGTACTACTCATATCATCAATATTAATCAAGCAGGAAGTAGGGTTTTACCCCCATCGAGAGGGCCCGAACCTGGGTAAACATTGTGTCCCTTGCTTCCTGTTACCATCAGCCTAAGACGCACAGATCGGGACTCCCTACCCGAGATCCGCCGGTTTTGACACCGACATTGGTGATTTCATTGATAGTTCCTCTCTGTCGTCGCTGCAAGGCTCGATGGCTCCTTCAACCATCGTTAACAACACGGTCCAGGGTGAGACTTTTCTCCCCGGACAGGTCTTCGTGTTCGGTGGCTTCGCACTGCGGGCCAATTCGCTTGGCCATCTAGAGCAGATCGACAGCTACACCCCTGGCCACTAGATCAGGTTCAGAAACCTGAACTACACGGATGATATCCGTGGAGACTTGATCTTCAACGGGTTCGGGCTTGTGCCAGGAGCGCCGGACGGTCACAACAAGCACGGCTTCGACCAGCTGTCAGACAATGCTCGGGATATCATCCCTGCGGTAGTCCCAAACCTAAATCCAGAGCAGACTGCGTTTCCTAAGGACGGAGGGATGCACCCCACCCCACACGCCGCACACTTGTCGGTGGTAGAGCCGAACATAGGCCTAGCCTCTTAGGAAGCCTGTGACATTGGACCCCCGGACTCGTGTCCGGCTGTAGGTTCCAGTCCGCGCTCTCCTGAGCCCGCCGAACCTAGTTGGGCTCCTGTAATGGAGTTCACCGCCGCGGATATCTTCCAGCACTCGCCCTTGGGCGATGTGCTGAACTCGTTAAAGTGTATTTCTTTGTCAGGAGGCTCGTGGCCGAACTATGTCCGGCTCGAGTGGGAAGCAGGCGACGAAGGAATTTGTTGCCCACCCAGCACCCACTTCATTGCCACGGTTGATGATCTAACCGACGTGCTTGACTTCGACTCCGAAGACATCGATGGTATGGGCGACGATGCAGGAGAAGAACAGGAACCACCGCTCACGGGGTGGTGGACAGCGACCTCCTCATACAATATATATATGGTGGACACTCCGAAGGAAACCAATGGCGATGAGGCAACGAAGGATAACCCCTTAGGGAGAAAAGCAAAGCATGGGCGTCATCGGCGCCGCTCCAAGCCTCGCCACAGCAATACAAGCCCAGGAGACGAAAACAATTCGGATGGTGCCCAAGAGGAATACAACCCTGATCAGCCTGCCTTCGAATAGGCCGAGCAGGAAGACGAGCAGGTCAGCCCAGACAAATAGGCGACGAACGGATATGCGGAGGAGGACAACTACATGCCCCCCTCCGAAGACGAGATTAGCCTCGGCGACAATGAGTTCGGCGTGCCTGAGGACCCCGTCGAGCAGGAGTGCTTCAAGCGTCGGCTTATGGCCACTGCGAGGAGCCTGAAAAAGAAGCAGCAACAAATCCAAGGTGATCAAGACCTGCTCACAGATAGATGGACTGAAGTCCTGGCAGCCGAGGAATATGGACTCGAGCGCCACACGGCTGACCGGCCACCTCGTGGCCGGGATAAAATGGCGTATCAGCCCGAATACCAGCCCGCACCCCCATGCCAATACACTACGGCCCGGGGCAATAGGCAAGACCTGCAAGATATACTGGAAAACAAAGCAGGACAGCCAAGATCGATCTACAGATCGCGGGGGCGCGCCCCAACATGCGATGATAACCGTCATGCTAGATACACTATCAACAAGTCCGGCCAGGCCGAACACAGCCACCCAGAGCAATTCGAACTGCGTAGCCACATAGCCCGGCACAGAGGCGCCGCACACCCCCTCTTCTTCACTCACGAAGTGATGGATCATGAATTCCTAGAAGGGTTCAAACCCGTAAACATCGAATCATACGATGGCACAACAGACCCCGCAATATGGATCGAAGATTTCCTTCTCCACATTCACATGGCCCGCGGAGACGATCTACACGCCATCAAGTATCTTCCCCTTAAGCTCAAAGGACTCGCCCGGCACTGGCTGAACAGCCTGCCCGTAAATTCCATTGGCAGTTGGGAAAACCTGGAAGACGCGTTCCTCGACAACTTCCAGGGCACATATGTGCGACCACGGCACGCCGATGACTTGATCCAGATTACTCAACAGCCCGGAGAATCAGCCAGGAAATTCTGGACTCGGTTCTTAACTAAAAAGAACCAAATAGTCGACTGTCCGAATGCCGAAGCCCTGGCGGCCTTTAAGCGTAATATCCGTGACGAGTGGCTCGCCCGACACCTCGTCCAGGAAAAACCCAAGTCCATGGCAGCTCTCACAACACTAATGACCCACTTTTGCGCGGGCGAGGACATCTTGTTGGCTCGCAGGAACACTACGCCACATTCTGGCACTTCGGATATCCATGACAATAATGGCAAGCCACGGCGCAACAGATATAAGCGACGGAACAACGGCGACAACACGGAAGACACGGCAGTCAACGGCGGATTCAGTGGAGCCAAATCTGGTCAGCGGAAGAAGCCGTTCAAAAGAAACAATCAAGGACCGTCCAGTCTAGAGCGCATACTGGAACGCTCGTGCCAAATTCATGGCACCCCGGACAAGCCAGCCAACCACACTAATAGAGACTGCTGGGTGCTCAAACAGGGCGGTAAAATAAACGCCGAAAACAAGGACAAGGGGCTGCACAGCGACGATGATAAGGAGCCCCGGCGTCCGAACACGGGGGGACAGAAGAAATTTCCTCCCCAGGTAAAAATGGTCAACATGATCTACGCCACCCACATTCCCAAGCAGGAACGAAAGTGGGCACTACGGGACGTCTATGCGATGGAGCCAGTCGCCCCCAAATTCAACCCATGGTCAGCTTGTCCGATCACTTTTGATCGTAGGGATCACCCTACCAGCATCCGTCACGGCGGCTCAGCCGCATTGGTCCTAGACCCAATCATCGATGGATTCCACCTCACGCGAGTCCTCATGGACGGCGGCAGCAGCCTGAACCTGCTTTATCAGGACACAGTGTGCAACATTGGCATCGACCCTTCAAGGATCAAGCCCACCAGAACCACCTTTAAAGGTGTAATTCCTGGAGTAGAGGCCCATTGCACGGGCTCTATAACATTGGGAGTGGTCTTCGGATCTCCGGATAACTTCTGAAGCAAAGAGTTAATCTTCAATATCTTCCCTTTCCGTAGTGGTTACCACGCACTGCTTGGACGAACCGCATTCGCTAGATTCAATGCGGTACCACACTATGCATACCTCAAGCTCAAGATGCCAGGACCGCGTGGGTTCATAACAGTCAACGGAAACATGGACTGCTCTCTTCGAACAGAAGAGCATACTGCAGCCCTCGCGGCGGAAGTACAATGCGGCCTCCTCTGACAAAACACCAATCCGGCGACGATAACCTCAAGCACCGTCAAGCGAGTCCGGAGCACCCCGCAACAGGATCACCAGGCCCGCCAAGAGCGCGACTAGCAGTCCGGCCTCCGCGCAAACCCCATCAAAGCAGCATTTGTGCCATGCGTACACAATTACACACTCAAAATACCATGGGCATAGGCGGACGCGCAGCAGTGACTCAGTCAACAGTGCGGTGTAACCACAACATACCTTCATAACCCTCTCTTGTTATCTTTCAGGACACTGCTTTAGGGCAGCCTCTTCAGAAGAGCCCAATTGTCGGACTTACACAGGAGAGAAAGCCAAGGAGGCAATAGGCTGTGCGCACAAAAGGAAATACCCAGGTGGAATCTGTTCACGATCGTTATACCTGTTTTATATACCTACATGCAGCCTGCCCTTGGATAGGACATGCTAAATAGTCCTATTTCCTCCTGCTTAAACGCACCCATTGTAAACATACGCTTAAACATATTATTCATCAATGGGAGATAATATATAGCATCAGCTTATTATTCCTATTTGCGCATTTTTCTTTCCAATGTTTATTTAATACTGCATCCGTACACCTTGGTACGATTAGTTTGCCAGGGGCTTCCTATGGCGCCTCATAATATGGCAAAACAAGTCCGAACACTTTCAACAGTGCGGCACCCCGAACTTATAGCACTATATGCATCAGCTCTGAATCACGTCTTGGGTCAATAGTTGGGTTTGCCCGGCTCCCTTGTTTTGGTACCTTACGTTCCATTATATCGGCTAAGGTAGCGCAGGGAGAACTACTGCGATTGTGTCCCAGTTCTTCTGGACGAGCAGCTCAGTAGAGAAAGCCGAAAAATGACCGGCATGATGCGGCGAGAGCTGGTCGCTGTTCGAGAGGTCTTAAACTCCTTAAAGATTTCTTCTGCTTTAGGAGAGGAATCGGCCTCGTCCGATTTAGGCGTATATAGCGCCCCAATTCGGCCCTCCAAATTCTAGGGGCTTCGCCGAAATTTAAAATTGTAGACTTCTATGGCTAAGTGAAAGTTATAAAGCCGCATAGTCCAATTGCCTTGTTCGCTGCGCGGGATACCTCCTTAAGGGACCAAAAAATTGTATAAAGAGTATCCGGGTTTTTCCAGGAACACCCCGGTACTAATTACGTGGGGGCGGAAGCCGATGACTGGCCTACTTTCAAAATTCTATAAACAGCCGCACAGAAGGTAATATTTTAAATCAAACAGCGCTACATAGCGCAAGTAACTTCATCTTTATATTACAACAACGACAGAGGTACATTTACTCAAGGATTGTGTCCTTGGTGCATTCATCGGCCACGAGACGAGCACCCTTCATAACATCATCATAATATTTCTCGGGATAGCGATGCGCCTTGCCCTCCGGCAGCCCGTCCTTCACCAGCTTCTCCGCATCCAGCTTGCCCCAATGCACCTTTGCGCGGGCAAAGGCCTGGGGGGAACCCTCAATGCAAATGGATCGCTTGATAACTTCAAGCTGCGGACAGGCATCCACCATCCGCTTGATCAGGCCGAAGTAGCTAGTGGGAAAGGGCTCACCAGGCCACATCCAGACTATGAAATCTTTCATAGCCACTTCCGCCGCCCTATGGAGTTCAACCAACTGCTTCAGTTGGTCACTCAGAGGCATTGGGTGTTCGGCCCCAGCATACTGGGACCAGAACGGCTTCTCCGTGGAGCTCCCCTCCATGGCACGGTAGAACTCCGCGGCATCTGATACGCTGCGTGGCAGATCTGCGAATGCCCCTGGAGAGATCCGAATTCGGGTAAGTAAAAGAAATGCCTCCTCCACATGTTTGCTTTGCATAAAGAATGTCTTTCCCGCCGCTATCTTTGTGGCCGCCTGGATTTCCTGTTGTACCTTTTCGGCTTCGGCCTTGGCGTCTTTCACACTGACAAGGGCCTTCGCAAGCTCAGTCTCCTTCATCTTAAGATCATGCTCCAAGGACTCGAACTTTTGGCCGAGTTCTTGGAGCTCTTGTTGTACCTCGCCCACTCTAGCATCTTGCTTTTCACACTACTTGCGCTCCAAGGCCGCCATGTCTTCGGCCTCGGACAGCACTTTCTTCAAAGATGCCACTTCGATGGTGGCCCCTATTACAAAGTCACGACGCTTTATTGTTAGAATAACCAACTTTGTCTGTCCTTCATCATATGAGAACGGGGCATCACTCACCTTTGTTCTTTTCAAGCTGACTCTTCGTGAGGCCGAGCTCTCCCTGCGCCTGCTCCAGGTCCCGCTTTAGTCCGACGACCTCGGCTGTGCGGATAGCAGCGGCAAGCAGCACAACCTGCTTATTAACATACACACTTACAATTAGGCTCCTGTGGATTATAATTGACCCTCTGTTTGGCTTTTCTTTCTGAACACCGAACAGAGTATCAGGGGCTACTACCTATCAGGTGGTAATTTCACACATTTTTATTACTTACCTCAAAGCATGTTAGGAGGCTGGTGCATGCTTTGGTCAGTCCGCTCTTGGCGGACAGAACCTTCTGAATCACCGCACTCATAATAGTATGGTGCTCGTCATCCATGGAAGCGCCGCTAAGTGCTTCCAGCAGACTATCCGATGCCTCTGGCGTGACGGAAGTCATCAGTACAGACGGCTTGCCCTTCATAGCGAGGGGCCGCCTGCCCGCATCCGGAACTATCGAAGGCTCCAACACAGTATCCGGATGAGAGTCCGACTTACTGCGGCTCTCATCGGCACGATCCGCGGGGATCTTGAACCCCGCATGTCCGACATCTGGAATTCCGCCTTGGGGCGTCTCCAGAGTCACCTCCCCCTGCTCTGGGAGCCTTTGGGAAAACACCTCCGTGTCACCCGCAAGCTGAGGAGTAGTGGCCGTCGGAAGCGAGTTCATCGCCAATCATTCAAGTATCCATCCAAAGACGATACCTCGGGATGGACCCTGGCCGGACTGCATACATGTTCGGCGTTATAACAAGACTATGAAGCAAAGTCGCACTAAAGTACAATAGAGTGCGGAGACTTAAGATCTCGCCAGGGGCTTTTCCCTGGGCAGCCACCCTTCCTCGCTATGTGCGGCCGTGGTGGAGTAGTCCAGAAGGGACATCTTTCCCTTCTTGGACGTCCCAGCCTCCCCCTCCGGGGCGGCTTTCCTATTTTTCTCCTCCCCAGTGCGGGGAGGAAGAGTTTCTTCTTGTTTCCCCCCGCCTCCGCGGGAGGAATCTGCCTCGTCGTCTTCGAACGACGTGGGTATGATGGCCTTGCGCCGGGGGCCTTTCCCGGCCCCCTGGTCTGCCTTCCTAGGTCCCCCATCCTCTACGGATGAGGTGGCCTCTTCCTCTTCTTCCTCCCCTTCAGGGGAGGAGTGCGCTTCATCATCTTCGAACGAGGCGTTCGGTACGACCTTACACCGGAGACCCTTCCTGGTCCCCGGGGCCTTCTTTTCCGGTGCATTGTAGGGCGCCGGGACTAGCATCTCCATCAGGAGAGCATCGGCTGGACCTTCTGGCAGTGGAGCCGGACAGTCAATCCGCTCCGCTGTCTCCACATAATCCTGATCAAATACACACAATGACTTAAGTCTCCCCCATGAATATATTGGGAAGAGCTGAATCCGGTGGTAGTCAGAAAACTCATCGGACGGGGGCGCCGCGCGGCATGAAGTCCGTGGTCCTCGGATGTGGGGGGAGGTACTTCGGAGGTCTTGAACAGCGCTTTCCATGCGCCTTTGTATGTCATGTTGTAGAGCTTTCGAAGCGTCTGGTGTTCGGCCGGGACGAACTCCCACAGATTGAATGCCCTTCTTTGGCATGGAAGGATCCGGCGGACAAGCATGACCTGGACCACATTGACAAGCTGGATGTTCTTGTCCTTCATATTTTTGATGCAGTTTTGGAGTACGGTCAGCTCTGCAGGTTCTCCCCAGGCCAGGCCCTTCCTTTCCCAGGAGGGGAGCCGCGTGGGGGTTCCGGATCGTAATTCGGGGACCACCGCCCAGTTGGCGTCACGCGGCTCGGTGATGTAGAACCACCCCGATTGCCACCCTTTCACGGTCTCCGTGAAGGAGCCGCTAAGCCAGGTGACGTTACGCATGTTTCCCACCATGGCCCCTCCGCACTCCGCTTGCTGGCCACTCACGATCTTCGGATTCACGCAGAAGATTTGTATCCACAAGCCAAAGTGAGGCTTGATGCGGAGGAAGGCCTCACACACGACGATAAACTCTGAGATGTTGAGGACGAAATTTGGGGCTAGATCATGGAAATCTAGCCCATAGTAGAACATGAGCCCGCGGATGAAGGGATGAAGTGGAAATCCCAGTCCACGGACAAAGTGGGCAATAAACACAACCCTCCCGTGAGGTTCTGGAGTTGGAAGGATCTGCCCGGCGTCCGGTAGCCGATGCGCGATGTCTGCGGCCAAGTATTCGGCCGCCCGAAGCTTCATGATATGCTTCTCCTTCACGGTGGAGGCCACCCACTTGCCTCCTGCTCCGGACATGTTTAGCTATGCGGAGAAGACTTGGGCTAGGGTGCTGGAGCTCGAGGAGGCCAGGGTATGCAAAGGAGGAAGAAGGCGTGGGTAAAAATGGGAAACCCTTATCCCTTTATAGAGGCAACGAAAGCGGTGCGCCTCCCCACTTTCCCGTTGAGAATCGCTTACTTCCCAAGCGCCACGATTGATAGCGTGGTTGGGTTACCCATACCCGTATTGATGAGAATCCCGTGATAAGGGGACACGATCTCTGCTTTGACAAGACATGTCAAGGAAACCGCCTCGCAACATGCGATGTGGCTGGTTGTGGGAAAACATTTCGAATAATGACCTGGTCGTAATGACATGTCGTGTTGTCTAAAAAAGTTGCCAGTAGATTACGTTTGTAAAATACCATTCAACGGTGGTATGTGAAGATCATCTTGCAGATCCGGACACGGTCTAAGTGTTCGATAATTACCTTGGAGTATTCGGAGATGGAACCCGCCTTGCAATGTCGAAGACAAGACTGCGCGCTGGACTCATCATCATTAAAGCCTGGTTCAGGCGCTACTGAGGGAGTCCTGGATTAGGGGGTATCCAGATAGCCGGACTCTATACTTCGTCCGGACTATTGGAGCGTGAAGATACAAGGCTCAAGACTCCGTCCCGTGTCCGGATGGGACTCTCCTTGGCGTGGAAGACAAGCTTGGCGATCCGGATAATATATTTTCTTCCTTGTAACCGACTCCATGTAAACCCTTGCCCTCTCCGGTGTCTATATAAACCGGAGAGGTTGGTCCTTAGGAGGTCGATCACGATCACAACCATAATCATCATAGGCTAGCTTCTAGGGTTTAGCCTCTACGATCTCGTGGTAGATCTACTCTTGTACTACTCATATCATCAATATTAATCAAGCAGGAAGTAGGGTTTTACCCCCATCGAGAGGGCCCGAACCTGGGTAAACATTGTGTCCCTTGCTTTCTGTTACCATCAGCCTAAGACACACAGATCGGGACCCCCTACCCGAGATCTGCCGGTTTTGACACCGACAGTCGATTCCCCCTCCGACGGAGCACCGGCGAAGGCTCCAAGATGGGATCTCGCGGATACAGAAGGTTGCGCGGTGGAAATAGTTTTTCGTGGTGCTCCTGGATGTTTTCCGGGTACGTGGATATATATAGGCGAAGGAGGTAGGTCAGGGGAGCCACGAGGGGGCCACGAGTGTGGGGCGCGCCCTCCTGCCTCGTGGCCGCCTCGGATGCTTCTTGATGCCCACTTCAAGTCTCCTGGATTGCGTTTGTTCCAAAAAGATCGCTCCCGAAGGTTTCATTCCGTTTGGATGTCACATCCCTAGCTTCTGGTAATGCACTAGGCTAGACCTCTTGCTGCATCATGTTTAAATTCAAATGAAATTTGAATTGAGGAATTTTCAAAGCCTCAGAAACCTCTAAAAATAACCAACAATTAAATCTTCTCAAATGTGTCCAAGAAAATGTTCTTGTTATCCTCTGGAAATATTGGCAAGAGGTAAAATCCAAACCAATATTTTTGGTGTCTCAGAAACATTTAATTTGGGCATTTGAATTAAATCAATAATTATTTGAATTGGATTTATATCTACTATTAAATAAATATAGGTCCAATAATTCTGAAATATTTTGTGGAGCATTGTTTTAATTCTTTTAGCTCCTAAAAATATTGTCAGAAGCAAAATAAATTGAATTGGGTTCAAAACCAAATTCAAAACAAACCTGCAAAATAGAAAACTGAAATAATTAGAAAAAGGAGAGAGAGTCTTACCTGGCTGGCCCAGTGGACAGCCCAGCCCACTGGCCTGGTGCCAGTCGTCCTCTACCTCTGCCAGTAGGCAGAGGAGGGAGACAGCGCACGCGCGCGCCGTGGCGACACGCCACCTCCCTGCCTGCCTGCGTCCCTCGCCACCGCGACGCCTCGGGCCTTCTCTTCGGCGCCGCCTCGAACCCCTGGACCCCCTCACTCGTCCCCTTCGTCTCTCCCTCGCCTCTCCCTCTCGCACACCCGAACGTCATCGTCGCCGCCGTTCGTCACCGCCGCAGCCACAGCCACTCCCTCGCTCCCTCTTCGTATCCCAAAGCTCCGCCGGTCCTCCCTTGTCCTCCTCGTCGTCTCATGCGATCAGAAGAGCCCCAGAACGCCGCCCCCGACGTTTTCCCCCTCGCCGGCCGCCGAGGATCTTCTCCGTCGATTCGGCCACTCCGGCGCGCCCCCGAGCTCGCTGACCCTCCCTGCACGATCCCCGTGAGTCCCTGCTTCGTTTCCCCCTAACCCCAAGTCCGATTTCGAGCTCTAGCCGCCCCCTCTACCGGAGCCGAGATGCTCCGCCGCACGGACTCGTCGCCGGCGAAGCCCCGGTGACCAAATGGCCCCGCGCGTGCGTTCGTTGCACTCGCAACGACACGTGGAGCAACGCTAGCGTGGCAGCTAGCTTGTTTGCAAGCCGCAGCGCTAACCCCGCACCCACCCGAGCTCCGGCCGCCGCCTCGGGCTCCATTCCGGCGAACCCCGGCCACCCCCGCACCTCCCGTTGGCCCCCCTAGATGCGCACGGGCACGGGCTACCTTCTGGTGCCCTTCACGCGTCCAGCCGCCGCCCGTAGCGCAACCCCGGTGAACTTCCGCCGCGTTTCGGGTCGCCGCCGGCCGAACTCCGGTGGCCAGTGACGTGGCGCTGTCATTAGCCACTAATGACCACGCTAAACACCCCCCACAGACACTGACAGCGGGCCCCGTAGCGGGTCAAAGCCCGAGTCAACGCGGGATTAGCCCCCGTGTCACTGACGTGTGGAGCCCACACGTCAGGTTTGACCCTGACCGGCCCCTGTTGACTTGCTGACGTCATGCCGACGTCATGCTGACGCAGTAAAGTATTTCTGGAATTAAATAAATTAGGAAATGATTTATAACTATAGAAAATTGTATAAACTTTAATAAATCATAGAAAATTAACCGTAACTCCAAATTAAATAATTTATATATGAAAAATTATCAGAAAAATTCAAGGAATCCATCTGTACCATTTTCATGCATGTTAGAACAACTTATAGCTGCTGTTTAGCACAAATCAATTAAATGGCATTTGAATAATCACATAGGGGGTTTAAATTTGAATCTTATATTCAAACCAACTTCATTTAATCTGTTGCTAGTTGCATTAGCTCAAAACACATTCATATTGCCATGTCATGAGCATGCATCATATTGTGCATTGCATTGATTGTGTTCCTTTCTGTGTTGCCGGTATTTGTCCCCTCTCGATAGACGTGATACCGATGATGTGATCGTTGACACTGATGAAGACTCAATGTTATCTTCAGAAGTGCCAGGCAAGCAAAAACCCCTTGTTCATTCCGATATAATCCTACTCTCTCGCTCCTGCTCTCTTTTAATGCATTAGGACAACACCGATTCATCTGTTACTTGCTGCGGTAGCTGAACCCCTTTATCCTCTGCATGACCTGTCATTGCCACAGTAAATAGGTGAAACCCACTAGCATGAGTAGGAGTTGTTTGAGCCCTGTTGTGCCTACTCATTCATGCCTGTTTGTCATGCCTGCTACTGCTTAGAGTTGAGTCAGGTCTGATTCATCGGGGATGAATCAGAGGCGTGTGAACATGTCCTACTGTGTGTGAGCTAAGTGTGTGAACACGATTTGGTAAAGGTAGCGGTGAGAGGCCATGTAGGAGTACATGGTGGGTTGTCTCATTGCAGCCGTCCTCAGGAATTGAGTTCTGTGTTTGTGATCCATGATTCAGCTACTACCACGCATTGGGCCCGAAACCAATGGACCCTCTCGGCTTCTTGATCACCCTTGTCCTCTGTCCAGGAGTTGCAAGTAGTTTCTGGTGTTTGTAGTATGCTGGAGGCCGTGCGCAGCGCTGACCGTAGGGGTGGGCTGTGATGCGGTAGGCACGTGGCCGGGTATACCGGGCGCCCGTTTGGTGTCACGGAACCCTGTTCACATCGTTTGGGGCTGTGAGCGAAACTCCGGCCGGATCTCCTCATGGATGGAACCCGAATAGGCGATAAACCTGGACTAGAGACTTGAGTGTTTAGGTAGGCCGTGGCCGACACCCACGTTGGGCTTCCGCTTGAAGGTTGCCGAGTACATGTCGTGTAAACAGCGGTAAGTGGTGAGAGCGTGTGTGAAGAAGTACACCCCTGCAGGGTTAACATTATCTATTCGAATAGCCGTGTCCGCGGAAAAGGACTTCTGGGTTGCTTATATCAGTTCATAGACAAGTGAAAGTGGATACTCTAAAATACGCAAGATAAGCGTGAGTGCTATGGATGGCGTTCTCGTAGGGAGACGGGAGCGGATCCATAGTGGTGTATTGGTTGGTGAATATGTGGACTCGTGTGCGCCACTTCAAAAGAGTTGCTTGCAGTCGTAGTTTAGGATAGCCACCGAGTCAAAGCTGGCTTGCTGCAGTTAAACCCCACCACCCCTTTGTTGATAATGATGCATATGTAGTTAGTTCTGATGTAAGTCTTGCTGGGTACATTTGTACTCACGTTTGCCTATTTTATGTTTTTGCAGAGAGACTTCAATCTCACTATTAGTTCCGCTTGGACTTCGACGTTTAGCTTGTTACCTCAGCTACGATCTTGTGCCCTCGGCAGGATCTGATAGATAGTCAGGCTTCTCAGCCTTTTTCATTTATAGATGTCTGTACTCAGACATGATAGCTTCCGCTTGTGCTTTGACTTGTATGCTCTGATTGTTGGGTCATGAGACCCATGATTGTAATATCGCGCTCCTCGGAGCCTATTGAATAAATTACTTGAGTCGTAGAGTCATGTTGTGATGCCATGTTGTATTTACACATATCGAGCATATTGTGTGTATGTTATTGAAATGCTTGGTATGTGTGGGATCTGACCATCTAGTTGTTTATCTTTAGTAGCCTCTCTTACGGGGAAATGTCTCCTAGTGTTTCCACCGAGCCATGGTAGCTTGCTACTGCTCCGGAACACTTAGGCTGGCCGGCATGTGTCCTTCTTCGTTCCTGTGTCTGTCCCTTCGGGGAAATGTCACGCGATGAATACCGGAGTCCTGTTAGCCCGCTACAGCCCGGTTCACCGGAGTCCTGCTAGCCCAGTGCTACAGCCTGGATTCACTCGCTGATGACCGACACGTTCGATGCTGGGTCATGGATGCATGTCCCTGTAAGTTTGTGCCACTTTGGGTTTACGACTAGCCATGTCAGCCCGGGCTCCTTATCATATGGATGCTAGCGACACTGTCATATACGTGTGCCAAAAGACGCAAACGGTCCCGGGTAAAGGTAAGGCGACACCCGTGGGAATACCGTGCGTGAGGCCGCAAAGTGATATGAAGTGTTACATGCTAGATCTATGTGGCATTGAGTCGGGGTCCTGACAGCGTTGGTAAGAGCACGGCTTTGAGCTCGTGGGGCTCACAGGAAGCCCATGCGCAGCTCAGCTTGCCCAAAACCCCACCAGGGCCTCGCGCCCGTTA
This sequence comes from Triticum dicoccoides, assembly GCF_002162155.2. Lineage (NCBI taxonomy): Eukaryota > Viridiplantae > Streptophyta > Magnoliopsida > Poales > Poaceae > Triticum > Triticum dicoccoides. The sequence continues at coordinate 734,637,867 of NC_041393.1, read as the reverse complement.
CCACCCGAACTCCGGCGCCGCCGCGAGCTCCGTTCCGACGAGCCCCGGCGTTCCCGCAGCCTCCCACCTACCCCATCAGATGCGGGAGAGCCCGGGCTACGCCCCGGTGCCCCCAGCCGCCGCCTCCGTCGCCTTTAGCGCAAGTCCGGCGCGTTGCCGCCGCCATTTTGGTCGCCGCCGGCGTAAGTCCGGCGATGATGACGTGGGCATCATTAGCGGCTAACCTCCCCCCACACTAATCAACCCCCTAGGCCACTGACAGCGGGCCCCACCCCTGGTCAAACCCCAGTCAGCGCTGGGTTTGACCGGGATTAGCTCCTGTGTCACTGACGTGTGGCCCCCACACGTCAGATTTGACCTGGGGCGCCCAGTTGACCCTGCTGACGTCACTGTGACGTGGGGCTGACGCAATAAGTATTTTCTGGATTTAATTATATTCAGGAAATTTCAGAAAATGCCTAAAACTTCTAAAATTCATAGAAATTCAACCGTAACTCCAAATTAAATAAATTATATATGAAAAATTATCAGAAAAATTCAAGGAATCCATCTGTACCATTTTCATGCATGTTAGAACAACTTATAGCTGCTGTTTAGCACAAATCAATTAAATGGCATTTGAATAATCACATATGGAGTTTGAATTTGAATCTTGTATTCAAACCAACTTCATTTAATCTGTTGCTAGTTGCATTAGCCCAAAACACATTCATTTGCCATGTCATGATCATGCATCATATTGTGCCTTGCGTTGATTGTGTTCCCTTCTGTGTTGCCGGTATTTGTCCCCTCTCGATAGACGTGATACCGATGATGTGATCGTTGACACTGATGAAGACTCAATGTTATCTTCAGAAGTGCCAGGCAAGCAAAATCCCCTTGTTCATTCCGATACAATCCTACTCTCTCGCTCCTGCTCTCTTTTACTGCATTAGGACACCATCGATTCATCTGTTACTTGTTGCGGTAGCTGAACCCCTTTATCCTTTGCATGACCTATCATTGCCACAGTAAATAGATGAAACCCACTAGCATGAGTAGGAGTTGTTTGAGCCCTGTTGTGCCTACTCATTCATGCTTGTTTGTCATGCCTGCTACTGCTTAGAGTCGAGTCGGGTCTGATTCATCGGGGATGAATCAGAGGCGTGTGAACATGTCCTACTGTGTGTGAGCTAAGTGTGTGAACAGGATTTGGTAAAGGTAGCGGTGAGAGGCCATGTAGGAGTACATGGTGGGTTGTCTCATTGCAGCCGTCCTCAGGAACTGAGTTCTGTGTTTGTGATCCATGATTCAGCTACTACCACGCATTGGGCCCGAAACCAATGGACCCTCTCGGCTTCTTGATCACCCTTGTCCTCTGTCCAGGAGTTGCAAGTAGTTTCTGGTGTTTGTAGTATGCTGGAGGCCGTACGCAGCGCTGACCGTAGGGGTGGGCTGTGATGCGGTAGGTACGTGGCACGGTGTACCGGATGCCCGTTTGGTATCTCGGGAACCCTGTTCACATCGTTTGGGGCTGTGAGCGAAACTCCGGCCGGATCTCCTCATGGATGGAACCCGAATAGGCGATAAACCTGGACTAGAGACTCGAGTGTTTAGGTAGGCCGTGGCCGACACCCACGTTGGGCTTCCGCTTGAAGGTTGCCGAGTACATGTCGTGTAAACGGCGGTAAGTGGTGAGAGCGTGTGTGAAGAAGTACACCCCTGCAGGGTTAATATCATCTATTCGAATAGCCGTGTCCGCGGAAAAGGACTTCTGGGTTGCTTATATCAGTTCATAGACAAGTGAAAGTGGATACTCTAAAATACGCAAGATAAGCGTGAGTGCTATGGATGGCGTTCTCGTAGGGAGACGGGAGCGGATCCATAGTGGTGTATTGATATGGTGAATATGTGGACTCGTGTGCGCCACCTCAAAAGAGTCGCTTGCAGTCGTAGTTTAGGATAGCCACCGAGTCAAAGCTGGCTTGCTGCAGTTAAACCCCACCACCCCTTTGTTGATAATGATGCATATGTAGTTAGTTCTGATGTAAGTCTTGCTGGGTACATTTGTACTCACGTTTGCCTATTCTATGTTTTTGCAGAGAGACTTCGGTCTCACTAGTAGTTTCGCGTGGACTTCGATGTTTAGCTTGTTACCTCAGCAACGATCTTGTGCCCCGGCAGGATCTGGTAGATAGTCAGGCTTCTCAGCCTTTTTCAGTTATAGATGTCTGTACCCAGACATGATAGCTTCCGCTTGTGCTTTGATTTGTATGCTCTGATTGTTGGGTCATGAGACCCATGTTTGTAATATCTCGCTCCTCGGAGCCTATTGAATAAATTACTTGAGTCGTAGAGTCATGTTGTGATGCCATGTTGTATTTGCACATATCGAGCATATTGTGTGTATGCTATTGAAATGCTTGGTATGTGTGGGATCTGACCATCTAGTTGTTTATCTTTAGTAGCCTCTCTTACCGGGAAATGTCTCCTAGTGTTTCCACCGAGCCATGGTAGCTTGCTACTGCTCCGGAACACTTAGGCTGGTCGGCATGTGTCCTTCTTCGTTCCTGTGTCTGTCCCTTCGGGGAAATGTCACGCGATGAATACCGGAGTCCTGTTAGCCCGCTACAGCCCGGTTCACCGGAGTCCTGCTAGCCCAGTGCTACAGCCTGGATTCACTCGCTGATGACCGACACGTTCGATGCTGGGTCATGGATGCCTGTCCCTGTAAGTCTGTGCCGCTTTGGGTTTACGACTAGCCATGTCAGCCCGGGCTCCTTATCATATGGATGCTAGCGACACTGTCATATACGTGTGCCAAAAGGCGCAAACGGTCCCGGGCAAAGGTAAGGCGACACCCGTGGGAATACCGTGCGTGAGGCCGCAAAGTGATATGAGGTGTTACATGCTAGATCGATGTGGCATCGAGTCGGGGTCCCGACAGCGTTGGTATCAGAGCTTGACTGCCTATAGGATTACCAAGCCAAACTGGTCGAAGTTGAGTCTAGAAATTCTTTAGTTATATAAGGGAATTGATTGTGGGATGGAACGTAAGGCTCTTTTTACTCCTTATACCTCATGGCCTTCTGATCTGAGACATCATCTTCTCTTCTACGGGGATTAAGAACTAGGCTTTCTCCTCTTTCTATTAGGATCACGTGTTACTACCAGTGGACTTATAAGATTGTTGGACTTAAGCCTCGTTTCAGTTCCTACTACTTCTGTATGATTATTGTTGATCTCGAAACCTTGATATTGTGCTTCTGAGTGGTTATGCCACCATTTTTGTGAATGTCTCAAATCTTTTCTGAGCATTTACAGCCGTTATGTTGTCCGAGTCATCCCAGGTTTCTAAATAGTCGGATGCATTTGCAAATCCTTTTCTTCCTGTTTCAATGTTCCCATGGGCCAGATTAACCACACTATTCAGTGAATTGAGGTACTTCGTTACCTTGACATATATGATGGAGATATTATTATGACCCTAGGTGTCTTAGGGGATCATCTAGTAATTTAGCCATGATTTGTGTTCCCAGTGTGATGATTCTGGCCATCATTCTCGAAAGCATCCCGTGATGCTACTTAGTAATAGGTATTCTGTTCCTGGGTTCTTGAACCCGAGATTCACTCTACCTACTTCATGTTGATAGTAATTGCTAGTGCCTTTAGGATATTAGTAACCTTTGCGATAGTCCTTGAAGTCCGTGGTATCTTCTTCTTCCAAATACCATGAACTACTTATGGCAGAAGTTCCTCGTTGAACTGAAATATCACAACAGGATTATTCTTGATGAGTTCTCCATTATATATTGTGGCTCTGCCAGTTCTACCTTTCTGCATGGGTTATCCAGAAAAAATATGTTGAACTTCGTTCGACATGCTAATCCATGCATCCACAACTCAGAAAATCATATGTTCTTTTGAGTTGACCCATCTTAGTTGTTTCCGACCCTCGCCTATCAATTGATAGTCAAGAGTATGCGTGCATTCGTTCGTCGATGCCTATTACCCTTGTGGTCCGCCAAGCCATTCTATTTTAGAATGAATAGGAGAAACAAACTCCAGTACCTCATCCATATCTAGGATTGGGTCAAAGTAGTTGTATTCCGCAGATCAAATGCCAATCCAGCTTTTGGTTCTGTTCTACCTTGGAGTATTACCCCCTTTATGTCAGAATTGTCATGAGAACTGCACCAACTTTCATGAATTTTGACGTAGTAATACTTCTCACCATCATTAGTCATTCCTCGGCCATCGTGTTGATGCAACTGGAATACCGACAAATGAATTGTGATGTGTGAAATCAATACTCCCAGCAACCTCGTTGCTTGGTAGTTAAGGGACAATAATTTCATTCTTAGCGTGTTGGTTTTTGAATCATCCTTCTAAGACTGATCGTGCTACCTAGTCCTTATTTCGGTGCACCCTTCGATTGATGAGTTAGGATCTTGTCAAGTCCTCACTCATTTGATCATATCGTCTTGCCCTCAAAAGCGAGATTGTTCTCAAGCTTAGTAACATACCGGTGGTTCGTGATTTTCCGAATATCTTCTTGGAAGTATTACCAGGTTGTCACCTGACTGCTATGTTGAGCTCGTGATCAAGTCGGGTTCTTGTGAACCACCCTTTCTCCAAGAATCTGTGATGGATATCCCGGAGCTAGTTGGTTAAGCTAGACAACAACTTGGAGAGTTGGAAGATAAAAGCTTGTCTGACTTAGTTCATGTTAAGGGATATCTTTCTGTGTATGTGTGTGTGTTGAAGAAAGATGATATCTTCATTAATTGGTCCTTGTGATCAGTTGTTGGACCTATTGTCTTACCCCATCTATAATTTGAGTATGGGCTATCATCCAATCAGACCAGAACCAACGATATTCTTAATGTTGTCTTACTCGTGGTTGATCCCTCGAGCATACACCATTATATCTTTTGGGTCTGACCAATGCTAACACTTGTTCTCTTAACTATGGAATTCCTTTTAAAGGGAAACCCGGAAGAATTGTTGTTGAGCCCATTGACAACATCCTTATCTCCTCCATGATTTTGTTGAACATTAAGCTAGTGTTGGAAACTTTTGAAAGCATTTCTTCATGCTAACTCATGAAGTATTTGTTTGATGAAAGGAGTGACTTCCTCTTATACACGTGCATTTGGTGAAAGTTGCCGCCGTGGATTTGAGAAAGTTAGTTTTGCTTCCTCTGGAATCATCCCAAGTCAGTCATGCATACGTGCGAAGTATTCTGTGGTCTGGAGATTTGCAACCTCCATTCTATATGTATATCCTAGCACACCAAGCTACTGATTGAGTTGTTCAAAGATAAAGGAGTCTGTCCAAGGTGAACTCTTTGGACTTCCACGCGTGGAGACTTCGATGTCATTAATGATGGTTCCCCACCTGAACTCGGTAGTGTTTTGTTGTAAGACTACCATGTGATAATGTTTGTCTGGGACAACGTGTTCACATGTGTGTAGCAGAACCAGCTCATGTTTTGGAGCTTGCTATCGTAGTTCGCTCCCCGAGAATCTCGCGACGTCATCTCGTCGATTTGTGTTGCAAACTTTCATTTTCTTCCTAGACTCGATGAGTCTGGAATATCCTGACACCAACCAGATCTGATTCTCAGGCAGATATGATGGTTTGGAACATTTTCCAAGAACTATAATATCGATCCCTTGGAAACCGGTAAAGTGGATGTCGTGGCCAGCCCCACCCAGCCGAAAGACCTATTATTGTAGTATCTTGATTGAAGAAGTTGGCCACCTCCCCATAAGGATTTCGTAGGATTTACCTCCGTAACTGTTCCTTATGGATTCTAGTGCTCCTGAAGTCCGACCTTTTACTTGATGTTCTAGATATCAAACCATATCTATGAATGGGTTACGCTAGCACATCAAGGAGAACATTAGAAGCGGAGTGCTAAATGTCTCTCGGTCGATCATCCAGATTTTGTTTCCTTGGCCCCGCCAAGGGTGAAATCTGAGAAAGTGTTATCTTCCTTTGCATCTGCATCTTCCACCGGTATTCATCATGGTAGTAAGTTGTGTTGCCAGGATCCTTGACACGGATATTGGTAAAACCTAGATGAATATGGAAATGCTCAAGTTCTTGAGAGCACGCACAAGCGCTACATGTTATCATCGGCACTAGTTGGGTTTGCTCTCAGTTCCCTCGGCAAGCTATGACCTACTCAAACAGTGAATTCACTCTCTGTTGTTGGGTTCCTCCCCAGTTACCAGAATCATTCCCAGCGTTTGCATTCTGTTCCTAGCCTGCACCGCCAATGTGCCATTCTACCATGGGTCTCTTCCATTTCCGGTGATAAGCAAATTCATCCATTGCGTTGTCTTCAACAAGGTAATCCACATCATCCAAGTCCGAGTATGCCATTCTACCGACCCCCTTCAAATGATCGCTCGAGAATTGCCTTAGGCTGGTTTAAAGAGTTTCAATGATCTCTGAATCAAAAGTAATTCTTTTTGCCACTTAAGGGGTTATATCTTCGAGTCACCTCCCCTAAGGTGTATCATTATGGTGTCATGTCAACTTAACTCCTCGCTACGTTGACAATCGTTTACCACCTTCTTAGGTGTGGAATTGTTGTCTACCTAGTGAACCTTCGTCATCCGTTTCTTTCCACCCCTCTTGACGTGTATCTCGTGTCTCAACCCGAGAGTTGGTCCTATGTCTCATTCCGTGAGTTGTTCGATCTTCAAGAAGATCGACCCTTCTAGAGTCTCCTTCTTCCCTCCATGTCATGTTGGCAGGATTTCTCAGAGCAAGACATCAAGACAATAATGGTGATCGAATCAACGTTCCTATGAAGTGCAACTTGGATCGTGAAGATTGTACTAGTTGCGTTTCCCCTTCACCTTACCCTACGCTTGAATCTCGAGACGAGATTCTTGTTTAGTGGGGGTGAGTTGTCACATCCCTAGCTTCTGGTAATGCACTAGGCTAGACCTCTTGCTGCATCATGTTTAAATTCAAATGAAATTTGAATTGAGGAATTTTCAAAGCCTCAGAAACCTCTAAAAATAACCAACAATTAAATCTTCTCAAATGTGTCCAAGAAAATGTTCCTGTTATCCTCTGGAAATATTGGCAAGAGGTAAAATCCAAACCAATATTTTTGGTGTCTCAGAAACATTTAATTTGGGCATTTGAATTAAATCAATAATTATTTGAATTGGATTTATATCTACTATTAAATAAATATAGGTCCAATAATTCTGAAATATTTTGTGGAGCATTGTTTTAATTCTTTTAGCTCCTAAAAATATTGTCAGAAGCAAAATAAATTGAATTGGGTTCAAAACCAAATTCAAAACAAACCTGCAAAATAGAAAACTGAAATAATTAGAAAAAGGAGAGAGAGTCTTACCTGGCCCCTTACCTGGCTGGCCCAGTGGACAGCCCAGCCCACTGGCCTGGTGCCAGTCGTCCTCTACCTCTGCCAGTAGGCAGAGGAGGGAGACAACGCACGCGCGCGCCGTGGCGACACGCCACCTCCCTGCCTGCCTGCGTCCCTCGCCACCACGACGCCTCGGGCCTTCTCTTCGGCGCCGCCTCGAACCCCTGGACCCCCTCACTCGTCCCCTTCGTCTCTCCCTCGCCTCTCCCTCTCGCACACCCGAACGCCATCGTCGCCGACGTTCGTCACCGCCGCAGCCACAACCACTCCCTCGCTCCCTCTTCGTATCCCAGAGCTCCGCCGGTCCTCCCTCGTCCTCCTCGTCGTCTCATGCGACCAGAAGAGCCCCGGAACGCCGCCCCCGACGTTTTCCCCCTCGCCGGCCGCCGAGGATCTTCTCCGTCGATTCGGCCACTCCGGCGCGCCCCCGAGCTCGCTGACCCTCCCTGCACGATCCCCGTGAGTCCCTGCTTCGTTTCCCCCTAACCCCAACTCCGATTTCGAGCTCTAGACGCCCCCTCTACCGGAGCCGAGACGCTCCGCCGCACGGACTCGTCGCCGGCGAAGCCCCGGTGACCAAATGGCCCCGCGCGTGCGTCCGTTGCACTCGCAACGACCCGTGGAGCAACGCTAGCGTGGCAGCTAGCTTGTTTGCAAGCCGCAGCGCTAACCCCGCACCCACCCGAGCTCCGGCCGCCGCCTCGGGCTCCATTCCGGCGAACCCCGGCCACCCCCGCACCTCCCGTTGGCCCCCCTAGATGCGCACGGGCACGGGCTACCTTCTGGTGCCCTTCGCGCGTCCAGCCGCCGCCCGTAGCGCAACCCCGATGAACTTCCGCCGCGTTTCGGGTCGCCGCCGGCCGAACTCCGGTGGCCAGTGACGTGGCGCTGTCATTAGCCACTAATGACCACGCTAAACACCCCCCACAGACACTGACAGCGGGCCCCGTAGCGGGTCAAAGCCCGAGTCAACGCGGGATTAGCCCCCGTGTCACTGACGTGTGGAGCCCACACGTCAGGTTTGACCCTGACCGGCCCCTGTTGACTTGCTGACGTCATGCCGACGTCATGCTGACGCAGTAAAGTATTTCTGGAATTAAATAAATTAGGAAATGATTTATAACTATAGAAAATTGTATAAACTTTAATAAATCATAGAAAATTAACCGTAACTCCAAATTAAATAATTTATATATGAAAAATTATCAGAAAAATTCAAGGAATCCATCTGTACCATTTTCATGCATGTTAGAACAACTTATAGCTGCTGTTTAGCACAAATCAATTAAATGGCATTTGAATAATCACATATGGGGTTTAAATTTGAATCTTATATTCAAACCAACTTCATTTAATCTGTTGCTAGTTGCATTAGCTCAAAACACATTCATATTGCCATGTCATGAGCATGCATCATATTGTGCATTGCATTGATTGTGTTCCTTTCTGTGTTGCCGGTATTTGTCCCCTCTCGATAGACGTGATACCGATGATGTGATCGTTGACACTGATGAAGACTCAATGTTATCTTCAGAAGTGCCAGGCAAGCAAAACCCCCTTGTTCATTCCGATATAATCCTACTCTCTCGCTCCTGCTCTCTTTTAATGCATTAGGACAACACCGATTCATCTGTTACTTGCTGCGGTAGCTGAACCCCTTTATCCTCTGCATGACCTGTCATTGCCACAGTAAATAGGTGAAACCCACTAGCATGAGTAGGAGTTGTTTGAGCCCTGTTGTGCCTACTCATTCATGCCTGTTTGTCATGCCTGCTACTGCTTAGAGTTGAGTCAGGTCTGATTCATCGGGGATGAATCAGAGGCATGTGAACATGTCCTACTGTGTGTGAGCTAAGTGTGTGAACACGATTTGGTAAAGGTAGCGGTGAGAGGCCATGTAGGAGTACATGGTGGGTTGTCTCATTGCAGCCGTCCTCAGGAACTGAGTTCTGTGTTTGTGATCCATGATTCAGCTACTACCACGCATTGGGCCCGAAACCAATGGACCCTCTCGGCTTCTTGATCACCCTTGTCCTCTGTCCAGGAGTTGCAAGTAGTTTCTGGTGTTTGTAGTATGCTGGAGGCCGTGCGCAGCGCTGACCGTAGGGGTGGGCTGTGATGCGGTAGGCACGTGGCCGGGTATACCGGGCGCCCGTTTGGTGTCACGGAACCCTGTTCACATCGTTTGGGGCTGTGAGCGAAACTCCGGCCGGATCTCCTCATGGATGGAACCCGAATAGGCGATAAACCTGGACTAGAGACTTGAGTGTTTAGGTAGGCCGTGGCCGACACCCACGTTGGGCTTCCGCTTGAAGGTTGCCGAGTACATGTCGTGTAAACGGCGGTAAGTGGTGAGAGCGTGTGTGAAGAAGTACACCCCTGCAGGGTTAACATTATCTATTCGAATAGCCGTGTCCGCGGAAAAGGACTTCTGGGTTGCTTATATCAGTTCATAGACAAGTGAAAGTGGATACTCTAAAATACGCAAGATAAGCGTGAGTGCTATGGATGGCGTTCTCGTAGGGAGACGGGAGCAGATCCATAGTGGTGTATTGGTTGGTGAATATGTGGACTCGTGTGCGCCACTTCAAAAGAGTTGCTTGCAGTCGTAGTTTAGGATAGCCACCGAGTCAAAGCTGGCTTGCTGCAGTTAAACCCCACCACCCCTTTGTTGATAATGATGCATATGTAGTTAGTTCTGATGTAAGTCTTGCTGGGTACATTTGTACTCACGTTTGCCTATTTTATGTTTTTGCAGAGAGACTTCAGTCTCACTATTAGTTCCGCTTGGACTTCGACGTTTAGCTTGTTACCTCAGCTACGATCTTGTGCCCTCGGCAGGATCTGATAGATAGTCAGGCTTCTCAGCCTTTTTCATTTATAGATGTCTGTACTCAGACATGATAGCTTCCGCTTGTGCTTTGACTTGTATGCTCTGATTGTTGGGTCATGAGACCCATGATTGTAATATCGCGCTCCTCGGAGCCTATTGAATAAATTACTTGAGTCGTAGAGTCATGTTGTGATGCCATGTTGTATTTACACATATCGAGCATATTGTGTGTATGTTATTGAAATGCTTGGTATGTGTGGGATCTGACCATCTAGTTGTTTATCTTTAGTAGCCTCTCTTACGGGGAAATGTCTCCTAGTGTTTCCACCGAGCCATGGTAGCTTGCTACTGCTCCGGAACACTTAGGCTGGCCGGCATGTGTCCTTCTTCGTTCCTGTGTCTGTCCCTTCGGGGAAATGTCACGCGATGAATACCGGAGTCCTGTTAGCCCGCTACAGCCCGGTTCACCGGAGTCCTGCTAGCCCAGTGCTACAGCCTGGATTCACTCGCTGATGACCGACACGTTCGATGCTGGGTCATGGATGCCTGTCCCTGTAAGTCTGTGCCGCTTTGGGTTTACGACTAGCCATGTCAGCCCGGGCTCCTTATCATATGGATGCTAGCGACACTGACATATACGTGTGCCAAAAGGCGCAAACGGTCCCGGGCAAAGGTAAGGCGACACCCGTGGGAATACCGTGCGTGAGGCCGCAAAGTGATATGAGGTGTTACATGCTAGATCGATGTGGCATCGAGTCGGGGTCCCGACATTGGACTCCGTTTGATATTCCGTTTCTTCGAAACACTGAAATAGGCAAAAAAACAAAAATTCAGGCTGGGCCTCCGGTTAGTAGGTTAGTCCCAGAAATGATATAAAAGTGTAAAGTAAAGCCCATAAACATCCAAAACGGGTAATATAATAGGATGGAACAATCAAAAATTATAGGTACGTTGGAGACGTATCAGGACCCCATTCGTTTTGGGTAGAAGTACCACATAGAGGTCATCACACAGCTGCTGGACATCAGCAGCACCCTCCCCCCAGGCCGCTTGATAGAAGGCGGAGCCCAGCCCGTCAGGGCCGGGGGCACTGGTCCGGTCCAGGGCGTCCACAGCCGCCTTGATCTCGGATCAGCTGAACGGCACCACGAGGGGTGCGCCATCCACCCGCACAGAACGGGCGTAGAGCCCAGTAAGCGAAAACTGCCAGATGGGCCGGCACGGCCGAGCCAGAAGGTTGGTGAAGAAGCCCAGCAGCGCAACGGCCTTGCCTGCATGGTCCACAACCAACGTCCCCTCGACTTCCAGGACGGGTATCGCGTTGCTGCGATGGCGATGCGAGGCGGATGCATGGAAGTACTGTGTGTTATCATCCCCCTCGCACACTGCATGCCGCTTCCCACACTGACGCTAGTGCTCACATTGGTAGAGGATTGATGCCGTGAGAGCCAGACGACCATCACTTCGCAGCAACTTTTCATCTGCAGACAAAGAGCGATTTTCTTCCCAAAAATCAAGCAACTCGATCGAAACCGGCAGTCATTATCAAAGGTGGGGATGTATCAGTGGCGTTTTTTCCATGCCTTGGAGGCAGACCTGAACGCCTTCTTTTTGGCAAAAATAACGCCCTCGGCACCCGTGCCTCTAATCGAACTAGTCCAGGAAGGAAGAGTGGAGGGGAGGAAAAGAGGGTTGGTTAGCCAAGCATTCTCGAAGAAGAAACGAGAGGGGGTAGGGACTTTAGTGGACGCAGAGATCATAGCGGAACATGATCAGACGTAGTGCGAGAGAGAGAGGAAAGGGTCGAGTCGGGGAAGGGTGCGTTCCACCTGTTATCAAAGAACGCCCGGTCCAACCGGGCAAGGACGGGGTTATCTTGCCGGTTCGTCCACGTGAATAGGCAGTCAGAAAGGTGGAGCTCGTGAAGGGCAAGAGAGTTGAACTTAGCGGCCCGCCTGGCGTCAAAATGGGAGTTGTTTTTCGCACATGGGAAGCGAATAAGGTTGAAGTACTCGACCACAAGCCAGGCATCTGAGACACCCGAAGGCAAGGCAGCCATATTATCAATGAATTCGTCCACAAGGGAGTGGTCGGAGGGGTCGTACACATTGGTGACCACAATGCGCACAGCCGAGGAGGTGCAAGCAAAGGTCGAGGTGAGAGAGAAACGCGACTCCGAAGAGGAGACCAAAGCATAGCGAGACGAATCCCACGCCGTCACCATCCCCCCACGGCTCCCGTCAGCATTTTTAGCAAAGAAATCTAAGAGGCACCCCGGGAGGAAGGTTACAGCCTTATGGGAGTCCAAGCAAGCCAACTTGGTCTCCTGGAGGCAAACAAAACAGGGATTAGAGGAGACAACCAGGTTTTTAACAACATCACATTTTTCCTTCGCTCTGAAACCTTGGACATTTCAGGACAAAACACGAATAGTTCTAACCAGGTTACTCCCCATTACAACCCAACACACTAGAGCGACACACCCTAAGACAAAGACAACGATGAAGGATAACATGAAGAAAGAAAGATACACGCCGTCCCCACGGAGGGCAGATAAGCAAGGATAGGCGAGGCATCGCGCCAGCCCCCCAAGAGAGGTTGACAACAGGAACACTAATCATTAGCAGGGGTCGGCACCCTAGCAGCAGGGATGGAGGCAGCAAATCGGAGCCCCGCCACCTTTTTCTTGCCCAAGGGAGCGACAACGGCATCCAGGATCTTGTCCTTCTCCACCTTGGTTTTGAGTCTCGGAGAGCAAACGAAGAGAGCCTTGTTCAAATCTTTGAGGCGCACCGCCTTGGACTCGATGCTCACCCAAGTCGCGCTCTCCTTCTTGGCAAGGCGGATGCTGCGGCGGGCCTCCCCACACCCGTCCGCCACCCCCTCTTCAGCCCAGGGCTCGTCCAGCTCGATGATGATCACCCGAGAGCGGCAACTGTCCGAGCCAGAGAGGAGAGGCGAACCAGGGGGACGGAGTGGCATCACGAAGAGCAGGGTAGAGCGATAAGTGGAGAGGCCCATCACTCGTACCGATAGGGAGGGGGCGCGCCCAACATGCGCAGCACTGAGGCGAGCTGGCGCCCCGACCACGCCCACGCCCGCGGAGGGGAGGAGCCTGAACGCCGCCACGCCCGCGCCCCGCAGGCGTCCCCTGAAGGACGGGGAAGTTATGCGCGAACAGTGGAGGCGGGTCGTAGAAGAAGGGAAGGTACGCGCCCTCCCTGGAGAAGGAGTCGCTGGCGGCCCAAGCACGGACCGGCCAGACCAAGATCACCCGGGCTCCCTAGCGGCTCACGATGGGCCAGACATCCCAGGGAACGTCACGGGGGTTGCGGAGGCGCACCACCACCCTAACCGTGGCCAGCTCCCGCCCCGCAAGCACCAGAGGATCGACCTCCAGCACTTTGCCGAAGGACGCGAAGGCCGCTGCGATGCCGGTAGGGTTTAGGTGTTCGGCGGGGAAGCAAGTGGCAGCAAGGAGGGCACACGTGCCGACATGCATGTCCAATCGCCCGTACCTCTCCTCGCGGTGGAGGTCGATACACACCCCCTCATGCATGAACGGCTGGTGGCGCATGGCTGCCTCACGGTCCGCCGAAGAGGTGAAACGGAGGTACATGGCACCGATCGATGAAGGGATCGTCTCAGGGAGGATGTGGCTGATGTCGCGGAGGAGAGCCACCTGGACCGCCGCCGTGTCGTTGTGGAAGGCGTTGGGCGGCTCGATGGTGACCACCGCGAGCCGCATGGCCGCCGTGTAGTCACCCTCCGGCATGAACACCTCCACAACATCGGGACAGAGGGATTCCGCAGCGATGGAGCGCCCAGAGGACCTGGAGGACTCGGAGATAGCAGACGAGCCAGAAATGGAGGTTGGTGCGCGGCTAGACCCCGGCCCACCTCCCCCATCATTGGCCACGGCCCGTCCTAGGCCAAGAGCATGAGGCGGAGGCTGAGCGGCCGTGACAGGCTCCGGGTGGCTTGTCACCGGAGAGGAAGGGATGGGGGATGGAGGTGGCGAGGAGACAATGACAGAAGGGGACATGTCGCGGAAGTGTGGCACTCCTTCCGCCATAGGAGCGGCAGCGACCGACGAGCTCGCCCCCCCCC
>NC_041393.1:734618348-734623111 GCF_002162155.2 Triticum dicoccoides | reverse complement strand
AACCTTGGGGGGGGAGATCTTGCACAGGGAGGCCATTGAGCAACGTGGAGAGCCGCCGCGGTGCCCCGAGACACGGCAGCGCACAGGATCTCGGCAGTCGCGAACGTAGTGAAGGGTGGAGAGGCAGCGGAAGCAGCCAGAAAGCGAGAGAGGGGGGCGGAGAGCGCGGGGAGTGTTTAAGACCACGGGGCGGCAAAAGCAGCGCGTCCCTGTATGGGCTCTCTCCCTTGCCAGGCGGGGAATTAAACGCCGAAGCGACCTCCACCACGGAGCCATCCCCTCCGGGGAAGTCAATGCGCCCCGGACAGCCGCTATCGACAGCCGAGTTGTCGCAGGGACGCGGCCGGACTCGTCGGAAGATCGGGCGCAGGATGGGTCACAGATTCATCGGGGGTTCCGGGCGAATCAGAGGGCGAAACGTTAGTTGGTGGCAGGGGGAGCAAACCGAGGGAATTAACTGAAGAAGGGACGGGGCACCAAATCCCGAGGAGGCTACGACGCCCAGCAGACGCACGCGCAGTAACTCCCGGTTGGTGGCAACATGCAGCGACACGCGTGGCACGGGCCCTGGCATTGGCCGCGGCTGCGTAGGCCCCATCCCTCGATACGAAAAGGGCGAGGTTGATGGCATGCATGAGCCCCGGACCGACGGCGGCGAGGAACTCGGCGATGGCGGGGCTCGCGACCTTGACGGCAAAAACCAAGGCACGATCACAAGCGACGGCCAGCCGTTCCCTCAGGGGAGCAGAAAAAATAGGAGAGAAGGCGCGCCACCGCACTGACCGAAAAGAATTTCGACGGGAAGGGGGCGACAACCCAAAGAACGCCGGGGGGCCGAGTTCAGGGAAAGCCGTCAGGTCGAGACATGGGGGAGAGGAAGGAGGCCAGCACTCGCTGAAGGAAAGCGATGCCCGGACGCGGAACAGAGGCACAGGGCGGGGGCCGGCGACCACAGCGGCGGCCAGGTGGGTGGGAGGGGGGGACGACTGCCGGACTTGAGGAGGGTGGGGTGGCCGGAGCGGTAGAGGCGGCGGGGGCGGCCCGCTGATCGCCCGACGAGTCGCCTCGCGAGTCGCGAGAGCCCATCTCTATAAGTCGGGGTTGTGTCTCTTTAAAAATGTTGAACTATGCAAAAGATTGTTCGTTTAGTTTTATAAAATGTTTATATAAACATGTATTTGAAAAAATATAACTATGTATTCAAAAAAAATTGAAAACGTTTAATTTTAAAATATACATAATGTATTTGAAACTATCAAAATTTTATCAAAAAATATTTCATGTGTGCGTTAAAAGTGTACATTGGATACGAAGAAAAAATAGACATGTGTAAAAAGGAAAAAAGAAAACAAAAGAAAAAAGAAAAAAAAAACAAGAAAACCCAGAAAAGTGCGCGCGCGGGAGCGACGCCGCTAATGGGCCGGCCCAATTCAGCAAATACCGGTTAAGTCTTCTCAAGGTTTAAAATAGAATGGGATAAGAGAGTTTGATTTGCTAATTTCACGGATTGAAAGTTAACGTTTTAATTTAGCTTTCGCGGACAAATTCATCTGTTCTGACCGTCACGTCAATACGTGCACGCTTGTACTCCAAAGTCGATACGTCCCATCATGTCACCATTTAACGGGCATCTGTTCTTACCGTCAGGTCAGAGCGTGCATGCTTGTACTACAAAGTCGATACGTCCCGTAGCCTCCTTCAGCTCTGGTCAAATGATTTAACCCGACTGTGTGAATTCCACCTCCTCCTGCTCCTACATGACGGACAAGCCTTCATGCTCCGGCCACACACAGAATACTCTCTATCTTTTTTCTTTTGAGCAAAACACAGAATATTCGTGCAGGCTGAATATGTGCTAAAGGCATACTCCAAGCCTCTACAGGAGAAAAGGCTGCCAGATTCGGGTCCCAAGGCCAATGGACGTCAAGATTCGCGGACCCCCATTGTCTCCTTTCGCATCACCACGATATTTTTTTACGGGATCATCGTACTCGACGAGGGCATGCCTATTCAGAAGGAAATAATATCACATTAGTACTCCCACCGTTTTTATTTACTCCCCATATAGTTTTGGTCAAATTTAAGCTTTACAAACTTTGACAAAGTTTATAGACAAAAATATTAACATATACAATAACAAATCAATATCATTAGATTTGTTGTTGAATGTACTTCCATGTCATATAGATTTGTTATGCTAAATATTTATATTCTATTCTATAAATTTGGTCAAAATTTACAAAGTTTGAATTCAGTCAACTCTAATATGCGGAGTAAATAAAAACGAAGGGAGTAGTAAAATTGAGCTTGCGAACTAACAAAACCAATTGTAATGGATGATAAAAAAACCATTTTAACGAAATCACTAATTAAGGATGACTTTTTGCAAAGGTCACTCCCACCTTCCATAACTGCATGTGTGTCACTTGTCGCAACGCTAAACCCTATTTCCCTTTTTTCATAAATCTTTTTATTCAAACGTTTTATCTCTTAAACTGTGCCTCTAAATTTCTAACCGTTTTCACCGTCGGATTCCTCACGTCGAGATCTTCAAAACTAGATCTGATGTTGATAGGTTTTAATTAAAAAATAACAAAAATAGATGATTAAACCAAACCGGGTGCATGTTTTTTTCCTTTACGGAAGAGGCACGACTATGCCTCTCGCGGAAACAAATCCGTGCCTCCCGAGAAGTAAACCCATAACTCTTGCGGAAGAAAGAAAAAGATAACGCGTTTTTTTTTCTGTTTCCAAGAGGCACGCCGTTCCTCTCGCAGAAACAAAAAAAAACTTTTTTTGTTCCAGGTATGCACGGCCATGTCTCTCGCGGAAGCAAATCTGTGCCTCTCATGAAAGAAAAAAAAAGGAAATATAGTTTTTTTCTATTTTCGAGTGGCACGACCATGCCTCTTGCAGAAGGAAAAAATGTGTAGGCCTCCTTTGGTTAGGAGGAATTTTGTAGGAGTTTCATAGGATAGATTTTTATAGAAAAAAAATTCCTATAGAGCCCTTTGGTTTGTAGGAATGGAATCCTATTCCTATGGAGGAAATCTTCATATCCTCCATATTTCATAGGAAAATAAACATTATCTTAGACTCAATAGAAAAAATCCTATGATGTGAAACAAAGGACATCTCATTTCCTATTCCTACTCATAGAATTTGAGATGCCTGTCATCTCATTTCCTATGACTTTTTGTTCCTATGATTTTCCTACCCTATGAACCAAAGAAGCCGTATTTTTTCCGTTTCTGAGAGGCACGGATGTGCCTCTCGCAGAAGGAAAATAAATAAAGAATATACGTTTTTTTCGTTTCCGAGAGGCACGATCATGCCTCTCACGGAAGTAAATTCGTACCTCTCGCGGAAGGAAAAAACACGGAAGCAAAAAAACACGTTTTTCTGTTTCCCAGATGCACGGCCGTGCCTCTCTCGGAAGGGAAAAAACTTGTTTTTTCGCACAAATTTTTTTGTTCATTTTTTTGTCCAAAAGATAAGAAAGATTGATGGAAAACATAAAAGCCGAAAACACCAACTAAAAGCTGAAAACGTAGGCAGAAAGATAATAAAATAAAATCGTAAGGAAACATCTAGAGCACGACACGTGGTGGCGGTCGAGAGAGCGCCTTTCAGGCTACCCAAATGACCCTTGAAAATGCTCCCGAAGAAGCACTCCTTCGTTAGTTGCTCCCCATTTTTAAAGGTAATGCGATTTGAAGAAAAAAATGATGTGATTTTGGCCCATATTATTGAGCCAGCCGGAAAACCTGAACATGGCCCCATCTGTTGTAAAAACTTATATTGTCCCTTTGATCCCTATCCTTGATTTATTTTAATATTATTTTATAAAAAACCGCAACTAAAGCAATAACAATATATCTATCTTTATCTCTTTCCTTACTTAAAAAGAATGTAAGGTTTATGTTTCACTTTTTTTAGCATCCCTTCGTCCAACCTTTCCTTTATGATAATAATGACCTTAGTTTACTTACCTTCTGAACCAATTAAACTTTAATTTAATTATCAAACTATAAAGTAAATCATGGGCAGGATTTGATAAAACATTTAGTAATACAATCACATTAATATGGACAGGTAAATTACAAGCTAACATCCTGGAATATTTATATACCATTGTAACACATGGGCATTGTCCTATTAACATAAAAAAATGCAAATATATGAGCCTGTCATTGCCACACGCAACATTTGTTGCAGCTACAAAGGAAAAAGTGCCTATGTTTGCGACGGCAAAGACAAGCTCATCCACCCCACCCGGATACAACCGCATAGCTAGACAACCCCAACACATCGAAGCTGCCCTAGCTGGACCCTTGTGCCACGAAGATCACATCGATGAGAAGAATCCATTCAGACAAAGAAGAGTTTGAACTATGAATAGTGGATGATGAATTTTTTCATTCAATTTACACCCTCCAATACAAACCTAGGTCGTCCGTGGTTAGAGATTTTCAATTACTCGCATCCATCTACTTATCTAGATGTCGGTAACCTCTTAAAAATCATTCCTCAAATTACTGTTGTCATTGGCCATGTGCACCGGTATCGATGCCAACTACTGAGCAAATCTCCAGCACATACTATTACCAGCACATGGTCCTTAGGTAGTGTGCAAGCCACTAGCGAAGGACGACGAAAAAGGAGAAGAAGAATAGAAATTGGTTGCACAAGCTAATGTCAACAACCAATGTTCGATTCACCGTGGCAGCAAAAGAGCGTTGGAGATTGGATTGACTCTGAGG
>NC_041393.1:734544289-734548208 GCF_002162155.2 Triticum dicoccoides | reverse complement strand
CTGCCTCCTCCTCCTCACCTCATTTCCACCATAGATTCATCAAAATTAAGTGGTGAAATTACCTTTTTTTGATAGGTAAGTAAGGGGAAAGCTATCTTCATGATGTAGATCTACTTTTTTTCTCCCTAGCTCGCTCCAACAACGTGCACATGCACTTTTTGTGGCCTAGCTAGATCTATGTATGTTTGTGGTGTTGCATGTGTTTGTGGTGTTGCATATATGTTTGTGTTTGCAGGTACCGGTATTTGAAATGCGATAGTTGCCAATATTTTGCCGGAATGTTGATTCATTTCCGTTTCGGCGAGAATTTTGGCACTATGCATTCTTTTTCATCCTATTTTTAGGGAAGGTCATGCCAAATTTTTTCTTGGTTCTAAAATATCGTTTTGCTCTACCCCGCAGGCCACCATGGTCCGCACAATGACCGAAGGCATCGTGAATAGGTTTTTGAGCTCCGCGAAGGCCGAGATGCTTCAAAAGAACGAGACGGAGATAAGATGTCCGTGTCGAAGATGCAAGCTGAAGAGCCTTATTGCGGACCCGGATTCTGGGCAGGTGCGGGACCACCTGCTCTTGCGTGGTTTCATGGATGGCTATCAGTCGCAAGGTGATGAAGATGACTATGAAGTCGTCCATGGGGGGGCGGGCAAGAAATGAGGAAGGGCAACAAGACAAGTACCACCGCGGCGAGGGCGGGCGAGAAGACGAAGAATCTCCAGGACATGATCACGGCGGTGATGCTGTACACAGTCATCATGTAGAAGATGTCGTACATGATGATGAGGAAGATCAAGACGAAGGGCATGATCATGAAGATGAAGATGCCGGAGCAGACGACGATGGAGGCTGGGTGTAGAACCCTCATATTCAAGAGCTGCTTCTCAAGCAGACGGATAACGCAAGAGCTGCCGTACGAGAGAAAGCCAAGCTGGATCAACTGGAGATAGATGCGGTTACTCCATTGTATGAAGGATGCAGGCCCAAGGATACCCGCCTGAAAGTAACGCTCATGGCTCTGGAGATGAAGGTAAAACACAAATTGACCGACGCATGCTTCGACGAGAACATGTCATTCTGGCACGAATGTCTTCCCAAGAGGAACAAGTGCCTGACCAGTTTCGAGGAGGCGAAGAAAATCGTGTGTCCTCTGGATTTACCGCACGTGAAATACCATGTGTGCATGAACAATTGCATCATTTATCGGGACGAGCACGCGGAGTCCACCATATGTCCGGTGTGCGGCGTCACTCGATACAAGAAGAGGAAGAAAGCTCCTCAAAAATCGGTGTGATACTTTCTGATCACTCCTCGTCTGCAGCGGTATTTCGCGGACCCTAAGGTAGCAAAGCTCCTGCGTTGGCACGCGGATAGGGAGGAGAAGAAGCGGGAAGATGACGGAAATGATCCGGAGGTAAATAAAAAAGACAAGATGCTGAGTCACCCTAAGGATGCGAGCCAGTGGCAAGCGTTGAACTCCGAATACCCAGAATTTGGGAAGGATCCAAGGAACATCGTGCTAGGCGCGAGCACCGATGAAGTCAATCCGTTTGGCAGCCAGAGAAGCACACATAGCACCTGGCCTGTGTTTGTGTGGATGTACAACCTTCCCCCCTGGTTGTGCATGAAGAGGAAGTACATTCACATGAGTATGCTAATTGAAGGGTCGAAACAACCAGGGAACGACATCAATCTGTATCTGGGGCTGCTGAAGGAGGAGCTAGACACGTTGTGGAAAACGCCAGCCAATACGTGGGACGCTGCAGAGAAAGAATATTTCCCTATGAGAGTCGCACTTCTCACGACGGTGCACGACTATCTCGGTTACGGATATCTCGCGGGGCAGGTAGTCCACGGATTTTCTGGATGCGTAAGGTGCATGGATGACACAACGTATCACCAGCTAGATAGAGATCCCGGGTCTTCGAAAACCGTGTTCATGGGACATCGAAGGTGGCTTCGCGACGATGACCCGTGGAGGAAATGCAAGGATCTGTTCGATGGTGAAACCGAACCCCGAAAACGCCCGTGTACGAGGAGCGGCGAGGAAATAGACGAGCTGTTGAAAAATTGGAAAGACAGCCCACTGCCGGGAAAGAAGCAAAAGGCGCCAGAGCCGGGAAAGAAGCGAAAGGCGCCAGAGCCGCTGCTGAAGGTATGGAAAACAAGGTCTGTTTTCTGGGACTTGCCGTACTGGAAGATCCACCGTGTGCCTCACAGCCTTGATGCCATGCATATCACGAAGAACGTGTGCGAGAGTCTGCTTGGTACCCTGCTCAACATGCCAGAGAGGACCAAAGATGGGCCGAAAGCAAGGGCAGACTTGAAATCAATGGGCATCAGGCAGGAGCTTCATGCTAATGATGATGATGATGATGATGAGGCGAAGCAGGACACAGAAAGTCGTCGCAAAGGCAAAAAGGCCAAGAAGACCAGAAATGACTACCCTCCCGCGTGCTTCACTCTAAGTCAGGAGGAGATCGAGAAGTTTTTCACTTGCCTCCTAGGAGTAAAACTTCCTTACGGTTACGCGGGGAAGATAAGCAGATACCTAGACCCAGCGAAGCAGAAGTTCAGCGGGATGAAGTCTCACGACTGTCACGTGCTGATGATGCAGATACTTCCAGTTGCAATCCGTGGGATCATGGACGCGCACGTCCGTGAAATGCTATTTGGCTTATGCAACTTTTTCGACGTCATCTCTCGGAAGTCCATTGGCGTGAGGCAACTCAGAAGGCTACAGGAAGAGATCGTGGTGATACTATGCGAGCTTGAGATGTACTTCCCGCCCGCATTCTTCGACGTTATGGTGCATCTGCTGGTCCATATCGTGGAGGATATCATCCAACTCGGGCCGACGTTCCTGCACAGCATGATGCCGTTCGAAAGGATGAATGGTGTCATCAAAGGATACGTTCGAAACATGTCACGTCCAGAGGGAAGTATAGCCAGGGGCTTTCTGACCAAAGAGTGCATCTCCTACTGCATGAATTATCTAGGCATCGAGAACCCCGTTGGTCTTCCCGTCAACAGGCACCTCGGCAGGCTCGCTGGATGGGGTCACCGTGAGGGTCGTCGTGAAATGCATGTCGACTTCGAGGGTTACTCACCGACTTTGAAAGAGAAAACCTAGTCGCGCTACAACACATAGACGTGGTCGATCCTTGGGTGGTAGAGCACAAAACCTTTATTGAGAAGACGCACAATGACCAAGGCCAACAGAGGACGGACGGAGATATAATCAAAGAGCACAACTCATGTTTCACGCGTTGGTTCAAGCAGAAGCTTCTGTCGTACCCTTTACATGAGGATTCTTCCGCGGAAGAACAACTCATATTCGCCTTGTCACAGGGCGCCGAGCACAACCTGATGACCTATGAGGCGTACGATATCAACGGCTACACATTCTACACCGAGAACAAGGACATGAAGAGCGATGGTTATCAGAACTCCGGGGTAACGATGGAATCCTACACCGGCAGCAACAAGGACAGATACTACGGAAGGATCGAGGAGATTTGGGAGCTGAGCTACGCAGGCGAGAAGGTCCCGATGTTCCGCGTCAGATGGGCCAAGAGCGTCCTAAAAGAAGACCAGTATTTCACCACCATGGTTATACCCGAAGCCAAATCCAAGACCGCGGTCGCAAACGTCACTGCGAAAAATGATCCATGGGTACTGGCTTCCCAAGTGGACCAATGCTTCTTCATTACCGACCCGTCAAAGCCCAGTCGTGTTGTTGTGAGGAGAGGCAAAAGGAAAATCATCGGAATGGATGGAGTAGCCAATGAGCAAGACTTCGACAAGTACGGCGACCCGAAGATCGAACATGACGATGACGATGAAGTAGCAGCACACACCACAAGAAGAAGCAGGACCACCCTACCTAAAGGACGTCCGTTCCACAGAAGAACTCCATTTG
>NC_041393.1:734525934-734542348 GCF_002162155.2 Triticum dicoccoides | reverse complement strand
TAGTTTCAGCATGGTTTCAGTTTGCTTTCAAGGAGTTGTTCTCTGTCTGGTCCAATTCTGAAGAAATAAAAAGTGAATAGTTTGTTTGTTCCCTGTGTGGTCACTCTATTTTTTGAGTACTGACATTAGTTATGTTTGTTAGCAGCAAGATATCTAAATGAAGCTTGTTCTTTCTCAACTGTTCAACTAATGCCATGAAACTGAATATAGTAGTTGAAAACCCTGTTTTTCTTCCTGATCGTGAAAATTTGAAGTCCTGTTTGTGTTTTGGTTTTGTTGGTTGACAATAATGTTTAGTTTTTCATTTCATGGGTGCTGTAAAATGTGCTGGTGGTGAGTTGAGGCTCAGCATACAGCTTGTTTGGACTAACCAAGAGGACGAGGTATGTTGCTTGCCCAAGCTAAGTGACACGTACGCGCCAAGTTTTCAGTTATATAATTACCTGTTAGTGCTTAGTTAAACTACATGATACGGCCATAGCAGATGGATGGTACTAGGTGTTGTTTTGTTTCTTGCCAATGTATTCAGAGAGCAGATGTGCCACTGCAGATTTCTTTTCTTGAAGGCAGCTCACATAAGTTCAGCTACAAGTGAACAACTTGCTGCTATTAGATCTGGAATGGAAGCTCACATAAGTTGAGTTGATTTTTGTCCATATGAAAGCAGAGGACCATATGGTCTGTGGCCTTTTCATCCATATGAAAGTAGAGGCACATTGTGGTGCTAGTTTGCTGGGTTTTTTCTCCGACCATCGTGTCGTGATGAATTTGCAGGTACCCCGAGAGGCCCTTGAGTTTGCTGGAATGTTGATTAACTTCCGTTCCGACAAATTCGGGTACTCCATATGTCCTATTTTCAGCAAAGGTCATGCTGAAATTTTCCATGAATTTTAGCATGACTTTGCTAAAAATAGGACATATGCGGTACTTGCGACTAATGCATGGGCCGGGGTATCTTAGTACTTAATTAAGTAGGATCAACTACCCCTTTATTCTTGCTGCATTAAACCATAGGTGGCAATAGAGCCAAGTGATTAGGCCCAACTTAGAATTCTCCTTAGCATCGATAAACCCTAGATGATAAACCCAACATAGGTGGCAATAGAGCCAAGTGATTAGTGCCAAGTGATTAGGCCCAACCTAGGGTGCCTCGGCATCGATAAACCCTAAATGATGAAAACTTAACTTGGCTGCCCTGGATGCCTCGGTGTCGATGAGAACCTAAATGATGTATGCTTAGGCTTTTAGGGTGCCTCGGCGTCTACAAACCCTAAATGATGAAAGCTTAGGCTTTTAGGGTACCTCGGCGCCGACAAACCCTAAATGATGAGACCATGATCTTGTTCCTTGACAATAACCAACTTTTTGACCAAACTTTTTTCCTATTTAGAGCGAAACATGGCCCACAACGATGTGGCCGGTGGTTCGGGCGGCAAGCAATTCTGGGAGCTATCCCAGGAGATGGAGGAACAACCTCACCGCTATGAGGACGCCGCAGAAGACACTGATCCTGATTACACAACCCCTAGTGGCGTCGGGGATGACACCACTGATGGTGCCGCCGAGGATGCCACCACTGATGACGGCGGCGCACACACAGATGGCAGCCAACCGAAGAAGCAAAGGAAGGACCGGCGCCCGAATGCGCTCCGCACCTTCAAGGAGGAATTCACTCAAGTGGACTCCGACGGGAATCCAACGGAGCCCAAACATATAGTCAAGGGGTACTCGGTTCAGCTCGGGTTCATTCTCCGGAGCACCGTCTCGATCAACACCGAGAACCTTAGGCATAAGGACCGAGGGAATTTGCGCAACCTCCTCTTCACGAAGCTGCATGAACGATACAAGTTCCCCGCCGAATTTGAAAACACACGCCTCTCAGGGAATAAAGTGAACAGTGCCGCCCTCACGAAGATGAGCACGGCCCTGTCTACTTGGAGAAGCGCGGTCAAGAGAATGATTGATAAAGGTGATAGTTATGAGAAGATCAAGGTGAAATATCCTTTTATGGGCGAAGATGAGTACAAGGAGTTCAAGATCAAGTGCGAGAGCAATGCAACCTCCGAATCAAGTCAGTGGGGGAAAGAAATGTGGGAGTTGAACTTAGGGGAACACAAACTTGGTCCCGGCGGTTACAGAGAGGCGGAGCCTATATGGGACAAGGAGGACGCGGAGCGTGCCGAGCAAGGCCTACCGCCCCGCTTCGAGAAATACAGCGGTAACAAGCAGACCAGGAACTATGTCAGGGCCCGGTACAAGGAGGACCTGATAACAAAGGAGCTTACCACGGATCCGAAGAGCAGGGCGCTTGAGCTTGTTCTTGTAAGGAATACACCCCCGCGTAATTAGCTCCATATGGTTGCACTCTAATTAATCCCCAATATTTCTAAATGGTTCACGTTCCTTTCGCAGGACACTGAAAGCAGTAGCGCGGGGTCGTCTCAGAGCTCCCCTTTCGACACCCCTTTAAATAGGGCATTGAACGTAATGAAAAACAAGGATAAGCTCACTAAGCCGACGTCAGCTGGTCGTGTGGCCGGCAAAGGCTTGTCCACAAAATGGGGGTCATACTATACCGCTGGTGTGCGGAAGGAGAAAAAGACCAGCTCAGAAAGCCAGACGCACGAGGTTGAAGAACTCAAGGCACAAGTGGCGCGGATTCCGGAGCTTGTCCAAGAGCAAGTGGAACAACAACTGGGAATGAAGCTCAACGCCATGGTGCCTACGTTGATTCATGGGCTGACGATGTGGATTGCGGGCGGCTAACAGGGGCCTCCCCCGGTTCCCAGCTTCACGGCCAGCAACTCGCACAACGCGCAGGCGGTGCCATTGGTGTCTTCGGCAGCGCCATTGGTGTCTCCGGCGGCGCCGTAATTGGTGTCTCCAGCGCCGGCACGGGCATTGGAGCTTAATGAACCCGGGTGTACGCCGGCCGGCACCTCGCCAGCAAGCGCCCCCTCCGTCAGTTGCACGCCCGCCGTTGGCGGTGCCTCGACATTAGCCAAGCTCGACGACATCACGGTAACTAAGCCTCTTGGCCGATGAATTCATCTCCTTGCCTTTGACTGGGCATCCCTCACGCCCTGTACATGTTTTCGTGGGGCGCCGCCGACGTTCCTTGCACTCTTCTGCACTTCGTGGGCGCCGAGTTGGTCGATGTCGCCAAGGGCAAAATCGTTCAACCGGGCAACCGCATGTTCCACGGTAATCCGATGGCACCCACAGTGTATAGGGTTGAAGTGGTTCGGGTGCTGCCAGGCTGCGACGAGCTGTTACCTCCGATTCGACCCGCTGGGGCCGATGAAGAAGATGAGATGACCCTCAGCGCCTGCGTAAACTGGCCCCTGCTTTGGCCACAGAGCCAGATTCGTGTGGGGGCGGGGAACACCACCCCACAGACAAGACCGCCAGTCGTGCCAGCGCCAAGCCATGGCAAGAACGCCGCAATGCTACCGGACCTGCCGGACATCCCTATGGCACAGGATCCGGACAGCCCTATGGCACAGGATCCGGACGGCGACGACAATGACGACGGTACATTTACCAAAGTTGATAAGTACTTTGCCGAACATGGGTACGCTGACGAGTTCTGCGGGCCTCTTTCTCAAGAACCCAACCAAGACGACCACGATCTAGCTGGTACGGTGGAGAAATCCAATTGCAACAGGCGTCGTCTGGCATTCAGTTCTCAGGACACGCCTCCAGCTCCCGCCTTCACCGAGCCTCAGATAGCTGAGGTGCGAAATATTATCAGCCCCAACACGCTCAAGAAGGCGGTCTGTGAGCAGAACTCGGTCCCATTACAGGAGATCAAGAAGAAGGGACGGAAGCGAAAGACTAACAAGGGCGCCGGTGCGAGCCAGCCGGCACCGAGTTCGATCCGTGCTCAGGACGGGCCACCTTCACCTAAGGATATCTCGAGGAGGGTGCATGTGGCGGGTAGGGCGATGCTACCGCCA
Source organism: Triticum dicoccoides (assembly GCF_002162155.2). Lineage (NCBI taxonomy): Eukaryota > Viridiplantae > Streptophyta > Magnoliopsida > Poales > Poaceae > Triticum > Triticum dicoccoides. Next base: position 734,538,389 of record NC_041393.1, on the reverse strand, counting down.
AATATGCTGAATGCTGCAACCGGTGCTATGCGGAGTCTGCACGACAGTGTTCTTTCTTTGGAGAAGCCGCCTCTCAGAGAGAATGATGTGGCATACCCGGTTTTCGTGGCCAAGGTGCCAGAGGGCAAGGGCTTTGTGGATGGCGACATCGGGGGTACGATCGTCCTGCGGTTTGATGACATCTTTGCTATGTTTAACGTTCATCCGCTGCACTACACCTTCGTTCGACTGTTTTCGCTGAGTATGGAGATGCGGATCATTAAAGACAAGACCCCGGACATCGTGATAGTCGACCCCTTCTACATGCGTGCCAAGCACTTGAGCAGTGCTGGGGACCGCCAAGTTGCGAGTTCACACCTCGAAGGCGTCATTCTGGCAAACCCAGATAAGGATAACTTCCTTGTGGCTTACTTTCCCAAGTAATTCATCCCTTAACCGCCCCGTAACATATGATTTCTTAGATTTCGATCGTTCTTTTTTTTCTAACATTCCGTGTTCTGTGCAGTGACACACATTGCACACTCATCCTCTTAAGCCCGAAATATTCCATGGCCACGTATTTTGACCCGAACCGTAACTCCAAGATAGACTACACAAATGTCAAGAAAGTTCTTGATGATGTTCTCCCCGGCTACGCCAAATCTGGAGGCACCTTCACCAGGGCAGTTCGTAAGTACGGCAAGCACACCTTCTCACACAATACGAATTTCTGCTGCGTCAAGCAGCCGCCTGGCGGTCAGAAGGATGCCTACTACGCCCTCCATCACATGCGGGCGATCGTAAGGGATCATCATCAACTTCTGCTACCAGATAGTCTCAAAGAGTGGGCCGCGAGGTTGTCAGCAACCCAGGACGCGGACCTCAGACAAGAATTCTTTCGCATCCAGTCGGAGTTTGCGGACATCATCCATCAAGATGTCCTTCATACCTCGGGGCAGTTCTACCTCAGATATCAACCATCTAACAATGAGATAGATGGAACGCTACAAATGCAGGGTGACAACGACCGCGATTTCATGACCATCACGACAGACGACGGCTTCATCCACGCTCCTGTCCAATGAGTCGAGTCGAAAGTAGTGATGTGTAGTTCTGAAACATTGATTAGCTCATGTTGTAATTAAACTTTATTGAATTCGTGTGTCTCTTTGGTTTGGTCAGTCATTCAACTTAGATGTAATCGATGCTATTTATTAGTAGGATCATGAATCATGCTATTAATGTCTTGATTTTCTCTTCCGATCCTTTTGTTGCATACTTAAATATTGCTTATGTATTGTCAGTTGTTTGTTGTTTGGCTTGTGCATAGAGATGTCGTCGTATGTCGTGTACAAGGGTATGGTTCCCGGAATCTACGACGACTGGGAGGAGTGTCGGAGACAGGTTCACCATTTCAGCGGTAACAGTTACAAAGGGTACACCACTAGGGCGGAGGCCAAATCTAGATACGCCCGCTATCTAGCGGGAGAGGGGAGGGAGCGTTGGAGGAACCGGATGAAGACCAGTTTGATCGGGATGATGCTCATCGTGATGACCGCAGCTCTCTTTTATGTGATGGTAGTTTAGATGATCGATATCGACTTGTAATGTGAATACAAACTCGATACTCGCGGTCTTGAGACTTGTAATGTTTTATCTTTGTTCGGTCTTTTGAATTCGGAGACTAATATGATGAATTGTATTCGGAGACTAATCTTCTATTGTATTCGATGAATCTGCTGTTGCTGTGTGCTGCTGTCTATATTCTGTCCAATAATATATTTTGTAACCTGTGCAAAAATCAGAAAAGCAAAAAAAACAAATATTCATACTAATGGCGCATCAAGGCAGAGTGCGCCATTAGTATGCCAAAGGATACTAATGGCGCATCAAGGCAGAGTGCGCCATTAGTATGACAAAGCACATGGTTACATATGGCCCCCCCGGGAGGCATACTAATGGCGCATGGTGTTACATACTAATGGCGCACTGCTTGGTGCGCCATTAGTATACCAGATACTAATGGCGCACCAGTGGTGCGCCATTAGTAAAAAATTCTAGTGGCGTGCTACTAATGGCGCACCGGTAGTGCGCCATTAGTAGGCAAAAGCGGTGCGCCATTAGTAGGCCTTTTCCTAGTAGTGTTTAGATGGATATTTGTCAGATTTTCTCACTTTTGACACACATAATTATATATAATGCACGCAGATGAACCAGCAATGGATGTATGGTGACAGACACACCTCCGAGTACATTAAGGGCATGCATAATTTTCTCGAAGTGGCTGAGGTAAACAAGCAGAATGGTTTTATGTGTTGTCCATGCCCTAAATGTGGGAATACGAAGTCTTACTCTGACCAGAAAATCCTTCACACCCACCTGCTTTACAAGGGTTTCATGCCACACTATAATGTTTGGATGAGGCATGGAGAAATAGGGGTTATGATGGAAGACGGTGAAGAAGAAGAGGACGATGACAACTATGTGCCCCTTGAATACGGTGATGCTACAAAGGGGGGGAGCTACTGAAGATCAAGAGGAACCAGACGATGTGCCCGATGATGCTGCAACGGGGGAAGCTGCTGAAGATCAAGAGGAACCAGACGATGTGCCCGATGATGATGATCTTCGCCGGGTCATTGTCGATGCAAGGACGGAATGCAAAAGTCAAAAGGAGAAGCTGAAATTCGATCGCATGTTAGAGGATCACAAAAAAGGTTTGTACCCCAATTGCGAAGATGGCAACACAAAGCTGGGTACCGTACTGGAATTGCTGCAGTGGAAGGCAGAGAATGCTGTGCCTGACAAAGGATTTGAGAAGCTACAGAAAATATTGAAGAAGAAGCTTCCAAAGGATAACGAATTGCCCGACAGTACGTATGCAGCAAAGAAGGTCATATGCCCTCTAGGATTGGAGGTGCAGAAGATACATGCATGCCCTAATGACTGCATCCTCTACCGCCGTGCGTACAAGAATTTGAACGCATGCCCGGTATGTGGTGAATTGCGGTATAAGATCAGACGAGATGACCCTGGTGATGTTGATGGCGAGCGCCGCAGGAAGAGAGTTCCTGCAAAGGTGATGTGGTATGCTCCTATAATACCATGGTTGAAACGACTGTTTAGAAACAAAGAGCATGCCAAGTTGATGCGATAGCACAGTGATGACCGTAAGAAAGACGGGAAGTTGAGAGCACGCGCTGACGGGTCGCAGTGGAGAAAAATCAAGAGAAAGTACTGGGCTGAGTTTGCACGTGACCCAAGAAACATATGGTTTGGTTTAAGCGCGGATGGCATTAATCCTTTCGGGGAGAAGAGCAGCAATCACAACACCTGGCCCATGACTCTATGTATGTATAACCTTCCTCCTTGGATGTGCATGAAGCGGAAGTTCATTATGATGCCGGTTCTCATGCAAGGCCCTAAGCAACCTGGCAACGACATTGGTGTGTACCTAAGGCCATTAGTTGAAGAACTTTTACAGATGTAGAATGGAAATGGTGTACGTGCGTGGGATGAGCACAGACAGGAGGAATTTAACCTGCACGCGTTGCTGTTTGTAACCATCAATGATTGGCCCGCTCTCAGTAACCTTTTAGGACAGACAAACAAGGGATACCACGCATGCACGCACTGTTTAGCTGAGAACGAAAGAATATACCTTGGAAGCTGCAGGAAGAATGTGTACCTGGGCCATCGTCGATTTCTTCTGACCAACCTTCAATGCCGAAAGAAAGTCAAGCATTTCAAAGGTGAGGCAGATCACCGGAAGAAGCCCGCCATGCGTACCGGTGATCACGTACTTGCTACGGTCAATGATTTACACGTAACCTTTGGAAAGGGTCCCGGCGGATTAGCCAGTTTGAGTGACGCTGAGGGACACGCACCCATGTGGAAGAAGAAATCTATATTTTGGGACCTACCCTACTGGAAAGACCTAGAGGTACGCTCTTCGATCGACGTGATGCACGTGACGAAGAACCTTTGCGTGAACCTGCTAGGCTACTTGGGCGTGTATGTGAAGACAAAAGATACAGTTGAGGCACGGGAGGACCTGCAACATTTGCATGAAAAAGACGGCATGCCTCCAAAGCAGTATGAAGGTCCTGCCAGCTACGCTCTTACCAAAGAAGAGAAGGAAATATTCTTTGAGTGCCTACTTAGTATGAAGGTCCTGACTGGCTTCTCGTCGAATATAAAGGGAATAATAAATATGCCAGAGAAAACGTTCCAGACCCTAAAGTCTCATGACTGCCATGTGATTATGACGCAACTGCTTCCGGTTGCATTGAGGGGGCTTCTACCGGAAAACGTCCGGTTAGCCATTGTGAAGCTATGTGCATTCCTCAATGCAATCTCTCAGAAGGTGATCGATCCAGAAATCATACCAAGGCTAAGGAGTGATGTGGTGCAATGTCTTGTAAGTTTCGAGCTAGTGTTCCCACCATCCTTCTTCAATATCATGATGCACGTCCTAGTTCATCTAGTTGACAAGATTGTCATTCTGGGCCCCGTATTTCTACACAATATGTACCCCCTTGGGAGGTTCATGGGAGTCCTAAAGAAATATATCCATAACCGCGCTAGGCCATAAGGAAGCATCTCCATGGGCCATCAAACAGAGGATGTCATTGGTTTTTGTGTATGAGGGGAGATATGTCTTAAGTTGAGAGGGTTACGGCAAAGGTCTCCCTAAATCGCGGTATGAGGGGAGACTGACTGGAAAAGGCACGCTTGGAGGGGACTCAATAATATGCCGGGACAGATATTCTTGGTCTCAAGCTCACTACACAGTTCTACAGAACTCTACCTTGGTGACCCCATATGTCGATAAACACAAGAACAGTCTGCACTCCAAACACCCGAAGCAGTGCGACGACTGGATTACATGTGAACACATCAGGACTTTCAGCAGTTGGTTGGAAACACGTCTCAGAGGTGAAAACACTGTTTGTGATGAGCTGTACTCGTTGTCCAGGGGACCAACTTCGACTGTAATGATTTGGAAATGATACGTGATAAATGGGAATACATTTTACACGATCGCCCAAGATCAAAAGAGCACCAACCAAAACAGCGGTGTCCGTTTGATGCAGCAACCGAGAGGGGAAAGGACACATATTATGGTTACATAGTGGACATATGGGAACTTGACTACTGAGTAGATTTTAATGTCCCTTTGTTTAAATGCAAAGGGGTCAATCTATCAGGAGGCGGGGTACAGGTAGACCCACAGTACGGAATGACAACAGTGGATCTGAACAATCTTGGGTACATTGACGAACCTTTCGTCCTAGCCAATGATGTGGCACAGGTTATCTATGTGAAGGACATGTCTACCAAACCGAGAAAAAGAAAAAAATAAGGAAGCAAATACATCATACGATGAGCCAAAGCGCCACATAGTTCTTTCAGGAAAAAGGGACATCATGGGAGTGGAGGGCAAGACAGACATGTCCGAAGATTATAAAAAGTTTCATGAAATTCCTGCCTTCAAAGTCAAGGCTGACCCAAGCATCCTAATAAATGATGAAGATTATCCATGGTTATGGCGCAATAAGGAATGGACACAAGCGAAGAAAAAGTGAAGACTTTCTCCACAACTATTATGATGATACCATGCCAACTTTCAACCTTTTCGTAGTTCATTTGAAATGCCTGTTGTAACAGACAAGTTTCCGTATGAAATCCTGATACTTCGAAAGAGGTTGTCCGTTTTGTACATGAAGTGCATCCAGTTTTTGCCGTAACCCTCTCAACTTTCTTGCACATGCTATGTGGATGAAATGATGATACCATGCCAACTTCAAACCTTTTCAGAGTTCATTTGAAATGCTTTTCAATTTCAGGGTCTTGTAGCTCAAAATAATAAGTAAATGCATGAAAAATAACAAATGAAGTCAGAAAGGGTTGAAAATTGATGATGTGGCTTTGAATGGTGCATTTTGAACACACAAAAAGTCAGGAGTTCAAATAAGTTTAAAAAAATGAAATCCTTGTGTAACAGATGAGTTTCCGTATGAAACACTGATACTTCGAAACAGATTGTCCATTTTGTACCCGAAGTGTATCCAGTTTTTCCCATAACCCTCTCAACTTTTTAGCACATGCTATGTGGGTGAAATGATGATACCATGCCAACTTTCAACCTTTTCAGAGTTCATTTGAAATGCTTTTATAAAACTCTAATAGCAAAAGGAATCAACTAAAAAGCTTTTATAAACCTCTAGTACTTTTTAAACTAAAATTATATAAAATTTATGCAACTAAAATTATCAAAGTATTTTCTGTTCAAAACATGAAAAGCAGAAAGAATTATCATAAAGAATTTTTTGTTAGAAACTTTAGTAGCAACAAGAATTTTCAGAAAGAATTTTTTTGATAGAAACTAAAATAACAAAATCTGTTTTTGAATATAATGATAAAACGCAATAATATCAAATAGCAGGAAAAAGAATCACTCAAAATAAATTTTCATAGTGAAGTTATTCACAAACTAGTGATTCACACAAATTTCGAAGAATTAAAACTTAAACTATTCAAATTTGGAAACTAATGGAGTAATAGAAAGTTTATAATTATTCTGAGCTAAAAGTAAAAGGAATAAAAAAATAAAGCAAAAATCAAAAGAAAATAAATAATTCAAAAAACAAAAAAAATACTAGAAAAAATAAAAAAATGCCGCCTAATGGGCCACACGGCCTGCATACGACTAGAAACCCATCTGTACATGGGCCAGGATGCAGGCCCGTAGGCCCAATAGGCGGATACTGCGACGGGCCTCCCCAGACCCGTCCACCGCCCCCTCTTCAGCCCAGGGCTCATCCAGCTCGACGATGGTCACACGAGAGCGGCAACTGTCCGAGCCAGTGAGGAGAGGCGAACCAGGGGGACGGAGTGGCATCACGAAGAGCAGGGTAGAGCGATAGGTGGAGAGGCCCATCACTCGTACCGACAGGGAGGGAGCGCGCCCAGCGTGCACAGCATTGAGGCAAGCTGGCGCCCCCACCACACCCACGCCCGCGGAGGGGAGGAGCCTAAACGCTGCCGCGCCCGTGCCCCGCAGGCGTCCCCTGAAGGACGGGGAAGTTATGCGCGAACGGTGGAGGCGGGTCGCAGAAGAAGGGAAGGTGCGCGCCCTCCCTGGAGAAGGAGTCGCTGGCGGCCCAAGCACGGACCGGCCAGACCAAGATCACCCGGGCTCCCCAACGGCTCATGATAGGTCAGACATCACAGGGAACGTCACGGGGGTTGCGGAGGCGCGCCACCACCTTAACCGTGGCGAGCTCCCGCCCCGCAAGCACCAGAGGATCGACCTCCAGCACTTTGCCGAAGGACGCGAAGGCCGCTGCGATGCCGGTAGGGTTTAGGTGTTCGGCGGGGAAGCAAGTGGCAGCAAGGAGGGCACACGTGCCGACATGCATGTCCATCCGCCCGTACCTCTCCTCGCGGTGGAGGTCGATACACACCCCCTCATGCATGAATGGCTGGTGGCACCAACCAGAACCAATGCTCCCCTTTGGTCCCGGTTGGTGGCACCAACCGGAACCAATGCCCTCCCTTTAGTCCCGGTTGGTGCCACCAACCGGGAGCAAAGCCCTTTGCTTCCCGCCCTTTGGGCTGCTGAAAAGAGGCCTTTGGTCCCGGTTGGTGGCACCAACCGAGACTAAAGGGTGGCATTAGTCCCGGTTGGTGCCACCAACTGGGACCAAAGCTTCGTCTTTATAACTAGCACTTGTTAAAATTTTCATTCAGTTCGTCTTCCCCGCCCTGACGACGCCACCAGGCTGCCCCTCTGCGCCTCGCCGTCACCGTCGTCGCCCTGCCTCCGACGCCGTCCCGCACCGCGCCGAGCCGTCACCGCCCGTGCCCCGTGCCCCGACGCCGGCGGCCCTGCCTCCTCGTTGCCCGTCGCCGCGCCGCCCCTAATTGTCGCCGTCACCGTGCCCTACTTCATCCTCGCCCGTCGCCGCGCCCCTCACCGTCGCCATCGCCGTGCCCCTCACCGTCGCCATCGCCGTGAGTATGAATTTTGCTAACTTAATTAAGTGTGTAGTTAATTTAGATGTGTAGTTTAGATGTGTAGTTAATTGAGTTGTTGTAATTTTTTCATATTGTGTTAGATTTTTTTCTGTTCATAGATTTTTTTGGTGATATTATTGTTGAATATGCATGTTTGTATTCATATATATGCAAAGAATATGTCATTTTTTATGATTTTTTCTGTTCATATAATTTTTATGACTTTTTTCTGTTGTAATTTTGTTCATACAATTTTAATGATTTTTTTGTTCGTAGAATTTTATGATTTTTTTTCTGTTCATAGAATTTTTATGATTTTTTTCTCGTGTAATTTTGTTCATAAAATTTTAATGATTTTTTTGTTCATGGAATTTTCTTTGTCAATTTATGTATATGTTAATATTGTGTATGTATAGTAAAATTGTGTATGATCAAAGTCATTTATGTATATGTTCATATTTAGAAGAAAAAGCAGGAGAGGAAAAAGGGAAATAAGAAGAGAAAGTGTTTAATATAATTAGTTAGAAAAATAATAGAACTAGTTAAACTAATTTATTTTTAGTAAGTACTACTTTATTTTATTTATAGTAACTGCTTAGTATATAGTTGAACTAGTTGATTTAATAAAACTACTTTATTTTACTATCGAAGTAGTTTATTTTTAGTAAGTACTACTTTATTTATTTATAGTAAGTGCTTAGTAGTTGAACTAGTTGATTTAATAAAACTACTTTATTTTACTATGTATAGAAGTAGTTTATTTTTAGAAAGAAAATTAATAGAACTAGTTTATTTTTTTAGTTCAAGCAATTAATCTCGCATCGACGTCGACGATGCCTATCCCGCATCCTCGTTGTCGACTCGGTGGAGGAGGCCGGCTTGATTAGAGGGGTCATGTCCGGGACTGGGCTCCGCCGGGCTGGTATTGGGAGGTGCTACCTTCCGGGGGGTGTAGGTTGGTGAGGATCCGGCCTGTTGTCGACTCGATCCTTCTTTGGTGGCGGTCACGTGGGCCAGTGACGGTGCCGAGGCTTCCGGACACCGCGGGAGTGGTACGTCACCATGTCAGGGAGGAGGACGAGCACATCCGTCGCTATATGGTTGTGTTGGAAGGCAGGTTCGACAATACCTGGCAGGTTCTTCAGGGATCTCACTGGAGCTATGATCCTGTGATGGTTCCTTCTATTTGGGTGTCCACTGCCCGCGACGATACTCGTCGGGCGCTACGGTTCTAGCTGTATTAGCGATGCTATATGTATGATAGTATTCGAGGAGTATTAGTGATAATATTCGACGATGTACGAACACAAGAGATGATGTACTTTTGCTTATAATTGAATGCATGCTAATTTGAATACTACTTTATTTTACGATTTGGTTTGCTTATTGAATGGTCAAATTGGAAAAGTACTCCTACTTTGAATGCTAAAATTGGAGAGCACTATGCAGAAATCTAGGAGTCCCCTCCATCATCCACGCCGTCATCCCCGTCACCGACCCCCTTCCGACCTCGAGGTGAGACCAGCCAAGTCTCCATGTCAATATGTGTCCTATAATATGAGTCCTCGGGTTGACTTTAAATCTGTCGAGTCTCCACCTATATGAGAGGACGAAGAATCCCGACTGTTGTCGTGGGGGTAGCTTCTCCTTCGTTCCCGTGTGCTAGACACAATTTGGTGTAATGCACTCAGGAACGAAAGGAGGAGCTACCATCACCGACGGTCGCAAATGTCAGAGAGGAATCAGTGAGGGAGAGTCTCCAACCATATATATATGAGAGGACGAAGAATCACGACTGTTGTCGTGGGGGTAGCTTCTCCTTCATTCCTGTGTGCTAGACAAATTTGGTGTAATAATGCACTCGGGAATGAAAGGAGGAGCTACCATCACCGACGGTCGAATATGTACACCACATGAGCTGAGAGTTTTCAAGAAAAGGCTCGACAGACCGATAGTCAACCCGTGAAGAATAATAATGATCTAATTTAGGTTTTTTAGTACATATATTTAATTGTACAAGTTTAATATTTGAATTATGAACATAGGAAATGTCGTACTCGGATGACGAAAACCGCCCGGGGGAGTGTGACTGGTGCCACGACGACCGAGGTATGTGCGACAGGTTCCTCGATCTGGACGAAGATCGGCTCTTCAGCATTAAGCTCGAGGAGACCTTCGGTGTTGAAACGGTACGCAACGAGGACAATAGTTTTTTTTTGTAATTAAGCACGACTTCCACTATTTTAACGTGTATTTTTCATCTTTTCCAATTCGACTAGCTTATCCCATGCTATGCAAGACTCTATGTCTTGGAGAGTATGGGTTTTGAAGACCATGAAAATATGGAAACAAACAAAATTCACCTAAGGACCCATCATGGTGTGGATTTTGAAGTAAAGTTGTACAATTCTGAGAGTGTAACCCATTTTGGTTGCAAAAATTGAGAAGCACTTTGCAAGATGTATGGTTTTGATGAGGGTATGCTTGTCACCATGGATCTTGGTGATCCTAAAATCGAGCAAGTCAATATCGACATTTGGGTCCTTGTTGATACACTTCCAATTATTCCCTTATGTGAGCTTCTCAAACATAGTTATTAAGTAATTTATATTATTTATTTCAAAATAGTTGACAGTTTATTTTCATTGATAGCTTATTTTCATTCTTCAAAGAATGTGCGGAGGATGGTAGACAAAACCCACTACACCGATGGCCCCGAATTAACTTATAAGGAGAAAAATCATCTGATCGCATTTTGTACTGATCTTGAGAATTACAATATGTACAATCGAACTCCTCAATATTATGGTCAATACATGCCACTAGTGCACGTGTTGAACTACGGTAACTACCATGGAGATACCCTGGTAAGATTTTTTAATATTACGACATCCGTGCATCTTTTGCATACTTCTAAAACTAGTACATCATTGCTAACTACGAAGTTATTACTATGTTTTTCAACAGATAATCCCGAATGATTGTGTGCCTCATCTGATGTATACACATGGTCGTCTTGATGTTTTCAACATACAACCAGGTCATCCTACGGATCTCAACTGTCCATACCGGATTTCTAAAAGTAGTGGAGACATGACAATCAAAGAATGGAAAAAATGTATGGACAGTCGTAAGGAGGTTCTTAGAAGCAAAAGGAAGCGAAGCGCAAGACTTGGAGACAGGATGATCTCCATTCTCCACAATGGAGAGTCAGGGTATATATTATTTTATGCTATTTTACCTTAAGGGTATTTAGGTCCTACCTGATACTGATGATCATGTGCTAAGAACAATTAAGTAGGGTTGCTTCAATGACTATGAGGATGATGATCGTATGACTTATTATTAATAACGAGTAGAAGTTGTATGATGATGCATGATTAGTAGGACTTGTTATTATATATGATGATGCACGATGCGAGCATGAAGAGTTATTATATATCAGCGGGTGAAATGAACATAACAGTAGCGTTGGTAAACCAAGCACAAAGATATAAGAGAAGACACTTCTCTCTATTAGCTAGCTAATAATTAACAACCTAAATTAACCCCCAAAACCACTAAACCAGCCCTTTTAAAAACACTCAGCTCCAGCCAGCTGCTGACGCGTGGATACCTTTTGGTCCCTCTTATGTCACCAACCGGGACCAAAGGCTCCCTGCCTGGGCTGGCCGCAGCGGCCACGTGGAGGCCCATCTGTCCTGGTTCGTGTAAGAATCGGGACTAAAGGCCAAGGGCATTAGTACCGACCTTATAGTCCCGATTCTTAAACCGGGACAGAAGGCCCTTACAAACCGGGACAAATGATCTTTTTTCTACTAGTGGGGGGTGGGGGTGGGTGGGTCAATCATGTAATCAGTTTTGACAGGGCAGTCTACTTTCATCTCCTACACCAAAAGAGCTCCCATTGTCCGGCAAAGAGGCCTGTCCGTCGCCAGCAGGTGTTGGCATTGGGATCATCGACTCGTTGCCTCTCTCTCCATCAATATCGGTGTCCATAGACCATAGATCAGGTTCTGATAGTCTACGTTCCAGCCTACTGTACATTCTGTAGAGAACCGATATCCGGCAGCCTGTCTGCTGTGTGTGACCAAGAGGCCGAGTGTTTGGATCACCTACTACTCAGCTGCGTCTTCGCACGAACAGTTTGGAACATCATCTTGCAAGCTTAGGGAAATGTGGAGTGGATGCCGACAAGCTATGATTTGTGGTTGCAGTGGTGCACGGAGTCGAGGGCTCTCCCTCCACGGCTCGGGAAAGGACATTCACACACTTATGACCCTAGTTGCGTGGTAGATTTGGAAGCACCGGAATGGCATTGTTTTAAACCATGCTCGCCCTTCGGTTGAGGTAGTGATTGCTAGGATTCAACAAGAGGGGAAAAGTTGGCAATCAACCGGTCTGTTTAGTGGCGACGTGTAAGCTCGGGGCGGCAGGGGACGTCGTCGGGGCGG
>NC_041393.1:734524464-734525395 GCF_002162155.2 Triticum dicoccoides | reverse complement strand
GGGGCGGCGACGGCGTCGGGGCAGGGCGGCGACGGCGTCGGGGCAGGGCGGCGACGGCGAGGCGTGGCGGCAAGGGACGACGCGCGGCGTCGGGAGAGATCGAACTCGGGGCGGGGTGGCAGTGCTACTTATATAGCAAAGGCTTTGGTCCCGGTTCGTACGGCAAACCGGTACCAATGCACGCCTTTTGTCCCGGTTGGAGCCACCAACCGGGACCAAAGGCCTCTTTTCGGCACCGCAAAGGGCGGGAAACGAGGACCTTTGGTCCCGGTTGGCGGCACCAACCGGGACAAAAGGTTGGCATTGGTACCGGTTGGTGGCACCAACCGGTACCAAAGAGGGGTATTCGTACCGGTTGGCTCCACCAACTGGTACCAATGTACCCGTCTAATTTTTTATTTTCTGCAACTGTTTTTTAATGGATTCTTTCTGCAGCTGTTTTTTTAGTCCCACCTCGCCCAGCGAGAGGCACTCGCAGCTGTTTATAAGCCCTGAATGCAGAGACGATGAAGAAGAGGCTCAATGCTCACCTGCACGTTGGTTAGCTTCAAGCCTTGAGGAATAGGGGTAGACTGCACAGAGCTATGTGCAGTGCAGTTGACACTATTCCGAAAGGCTTGAAGCAAATTAACGAGCATTGCGCCTCTTTTTTATTTTTAATGCCTTATTTTTAATAGTTGTGATTAACTTTACTTAAAAAATGAGCATAGATGCTTATTTTTAATGACTTATTACAATTCAGAAATAAATAGAAATAAATAAATATAGCAGAAAAGAAAAAAAACTATATAAAAAACTACTCAAAAATAAATAGAAGCAGAAATAGTTGTGATTAACTTTACTTAAAAAATGAGCATAGATGCTTATTTTTAATGGCTTATTACAATTCAGAAATAAATAGAAAAAAATAAATATAGCAGAAAAGAAAAAA
>NC_041393.1:734517216-734523471 GCF_002162155.2 Triticum dicoccoides | reverse complement strand
TAGATGCTTATTTTTAATGACTTATTACCACACAGAAATAAATAGAAAAAAATAAATATAGCAGAAAAGAAAAAAACTATATAAAAAACTACTCAGAAATAAATAGAAGAAAAAATAGTTGTGATTAACTTTACTAAAATATTTTTTATTTTTAATGACTTATTACAACTCAGAAATAAATAGAAAAAAAATAAATATAGCAGAAAAGAAAAAAAACTATATAAAAAACTACTCAGAAATAAATAGAAAAAAAATAGTTGTGATTAACTTTACCAAAAAAAGTGAGCATAGATGCGCTTATAGAGAAAATTCAACCTAAATTCATAATAAATTTCTACTAACTTCAGAGAAATTCAGTATTTAGGTCAAATTTTCTGTATAAGGGCATCTATTTTCATTTTGAGAGGAGCTCAACAAGGCAGAGAGGGAGGGACTTATAAACCGGTGTGCGCCCCCTTCGGTTGGCGAGGTGGGACTAAACTCTAGCCGCAACGAGGACCAACCCTTTAGTCCCGATTGGTGGTATGAACCGGGACTAATGGGCGGCCTTTGGTCCCGGTTCATGCCTCCAAAAGACGAATAGAAGTTGTTGCATCTAAAAATATTTGTCATCTCAGTAGCATTCCCATCATATCTTGCCGAAAATAAAATTAGGAAATGGAGATGCGGGGTATCTCTCATGCTAAGCGAGCGTTCTACCATCCGAGCTACATCCCCAAGCGGTGGCTATTTTACGAATCTATGTCTAATATTCATAGTGGATATCACAAAACGAAAGCGCATACAACAACCTACTGCTCAATACCAAAAGAAATCAACTCTAGGGCAAGCTCGCAAACTCGGCCTCGACCATGGCACAAATATTGCCTTCCGATCCATAAATTTAGCTTACCCCATGTGTAGCATTTCCTATTCGCCGCATTATGCGCCCAATAAAGGCAAAACCATACGCAGCACACACCCTTATCTCCTTCGATAGCTTTAGTGGGCCAGTCGATGTACACACTCATAAGGTTTTGTCCGGTTTTTCTTTTTTCATTTTTCATTTCTTTTCACTTTCTAAATGCATAAACCATTTTCCAATTCGTCAACTATTTCAAATTTAATAATTTTTTTCAAATTTTTTGAAATTGTTTTCATTTTTGAAACTTCTTCAAATTCTTGTTTTAAAATTTCTGAACTTTTTCAAGTTCAATGAATTTTTTTAAAAAAAATCAATGAACTTTTATTCAAAATTGTTGACCTTTTTAAAATTTTGTGAACTCTTTTTCAAAATTGATTATTTTTTGTTAAATCAATGAGCTTTTTTAAAAATGATGATTTTTAAAAAAATTATGAACTTTTTCCGCAATGGATGTAGTTTTTTTAATTTGATGAACTATTTTTATAAAAATCAATGAAATTTTATTCAAAATTTGTGAACTTTTTTCAAAATTTCTGATTTTTTGCAAAATTGATGAACTTTCTTACAATTTATGAACTTTTTCAAAATTGAGCGAGTGTCCAATATTTCATGAATTTCTTTCAAAATCGATGAATTGTTTTAAAAATCAATGAACTTTTTTCGAATGTGTGCTTTTTCACAATTTTTTAAAAGGTGATCCATGTATGTCATTATGAGGGCATGGAATAGGGAGTCTTTTTCGGATTTCGCACTGGCCTTACGCATGACATCATCCGTAGGTTCCCTATTGCCGGTTTTCACGATTCAAGTTAAAAGGTGATCCATGTATGTCTAGTGGACTGTGATTTTCTCGACCGATTCAGGAAAGTGCAACTTCAATCTAATGAAAAGTGCAACTTGCGGGGTTTTTCATCAGGTTGCACTTATATTTTACTTGCATTTTTCACCGAACTGAAGTTGCACTTTCCGGATTGATTGATACTTAAGAAAAACTTGGTCGATTGAGGCCTAGAAAAACAAAAATTAAAGGGGCATGTGTGGCTGCACGTTGCATGGCCACAGAAACAGTATGTTTATGATAAGAAACCTGACATTCATGCGTTTTAGGCTCTATTTGATGACCACGTTATGCATTTGTGATGTGTTTTGATTCTTCCATAATGTACTACGTGCATGTTGGGTTGGACGGCGCTGCTGCTGAACCGTTGTGCATGTTGCGCACGGCCACGCCTTGTCTGTGGCCCTGCTGAAGCAACACGCCTGCGTTGGTTCCGGCCACACCTGGGTTTTACACAGAAGTGAACTTTCCGGTTCAGCTTCTCCGTGATAGGATGCTTGAGAGAAGAGCTCGTGAGGAAGTTTGCGCTTAAAGTTGACCCAAAGGAAACCGTTGACATGACAATCAGAAAGATGTGAGGTCGTAGATATGATTGGTAGAATGTGGGACTCTGCCGTATGACTAAATAAAGGATGAAGCATATCACCACATGCTATAGATTAATAGGGTGATAACAATACTAAATCAGCTAAGTGTAAATTGCCTGGTCTTGGAATTTGGGTCAGTCGAATTAGTGGAAGAAGCAAGAAGGCGACGGGGCGCAACACCAACGTCGTTGATGACGGCTCTGCAGCGAGTGTAGCTAGGCTTGGTGATGTCAGAAGGCCTCAGCCAGGAACAACTAGCCATGTCGGTGGTGAGCCGGCGGATGCAAGTTCAAAGGTTGATGGTTCAGGGTGCCGGGGGAGGGAGGGGGTCCATGCTCGCCAAGGTAAAAAAAATTGATGATCACCGATTTATAGTGATGGTCGTGGGTGGTGCCAGGCTGCCAACATGTCGGTGAGACGTAGGTGGGACAACGAGACTAAAACTGAGTGTGCCACCGGACGTTGGCGATGGAGGCAGACGGTTCGGCCGGTGGTAACGGACAGTTCGGGAATAAGATGATGAGGGCAGAGCGGAAGGTAGAAGAAGGCCATCTAGCTGTTTGCTTTACTTCAGAGTTCGGACAGTTCAGAAAAATCAACTTACCCATTTTTTTTTATCGAATCGACTGACCCTAGCCAGACCATAACAACGCACTGTGGGCTTGTTAAACCGTTAAGACTATAACTTGCGAGCCAAAGAAGATCTGATTCTCTACAATCCATATATGCAAAGCTCCAAACAACCCCTTATCAAAGTAAGGAGGCGCCCTACCTCTAACAAACTAGCCACAGGATCAAACACAAGAACGGATCGGTTTAACACCAACATCCTCCCGTATTAAGAACGGAAAAAAGTCGATCTAACTACCTATCTCCCCTGCACGCTGCAAATAGAAAAGCTAGGCCACTCTAGAGCAGACCCCGTCGTCGGGATTGACGTTGACCATGAAGATAACCTCTGATCTGGCGTCTTCCTCCTCATTGAAGTGGGTCAGCGGCGGCGGTGGCACTTCGACGGATGAGGTCAAGCCCGACGACGACTCCGATCGCACGTGGCGGCTCGACAGATGTGAACGAGTACGCGCGCTTGATACACGCACATGCTCATTGGTGCAGGGCTTTAATACGTACGTAGTACTCACTTATTAAATTGTTTATTTTCCTCGTCCCTTATTGGTGCAGTGCTTGGTCGCCGGCGTGTTGGCCGGAGCGGTAGTGGCGGCGACGGCCCTCGTCGTCCGGCCGTTCTGTGAAGCACTGGGTGTGTCCACCGATGTGATGATATACGTCATCTTTGGCGGAGCGATGTGCTTCCTCGTCTTCTTTGGCGTCCTGATTAACTATCTTCACTGGAAGCATGTATCGGAACAATTGCGAGGAACACAGGAAAGAACCTCAGCGCCGGTGTCGGAGCTGGTGTAACAATTGTGGTTTTACTGTGGGCTGTTATCATTGTACGTACCTCTGAGAACCGATCGGTACCTTGTGAATCTGTGATTAATTATATGCGGCTGCATTTGGCATCACGGTAGATTATTTTTATTTTTTATCGGAGCAATTCCGTTTGCTCTACTACCCGTTTTTTCTGTTTTAGTAGCCCAAATTTCCATGCTTCTAATGTTTAACAGCGCACATATAAACTAAGGCCTCTTTTGGTTCATAGGATAAGATTATCATAGGAATAGGAATCTTGTAGGAAATGAGATGACATGTATCTCAAATCATATGAGTAGGAATAGAAAACAAGATGTCATTTGGTTGACACCAAAGGAATTTTTCCATTGAGTCTAGGCTCTTTTTTATTTTCCTATAAAATGTGAAGGATAGGAACCAATCCTATGTAGGAATAGGAATCCATTCCTATGAACCAAAAGGGCTCTAACGAAAAAAATCCTATAAGAATCCTATCCTCTAGAATTCTTATGAAATTCCTCCAAACCAAAGGAGGCCTAAGGTTAAGTACGGAAAAATAAGATCGACAAAAATAAGATCCTGGGAGCAACTCTAGCCGATTCCCAAAAAAATACTCGGCCATTGCGCTCGACGACTACCTTCACTGGGTCGGCCATCATCATCGATACCGCAACAGCCCGGCTTAGCCGCTCCCTGGTACAGCGGCGCGCTGCTCCGGATGGTGCTGGAGTTTGCGCTGACGGCGACCGTGCTGCGCGGGGCTGCAAGTATGCTGGGGCCAAGGGTGTACCGCGCATCTTACCACATCTTGCACGCACAGCTTACCACATTGAGCATGTGCCCTTCCCGCCTCGGCCGCCTCCTCTGCCACTACCCTGACTGCATGGTACGCACACGTCACCCAGGTGACCCCATCAGAGTTGAAGATGTCGTCGTCGATCATATTCCACTACCGGAACAGGGCCCTATGCCGACGGCCAAATCTATGCCGACGGCCACCGTCGGCCTTGTCAGGGCTATGCCGACAGCCATGTCCAGGCCGTCGGCGTAATAAAGCCGTCGGGCTATCCAGACATATGCCGACGGCGACCGTCGGCCCAGAAAGGCCGTCGGCTTACCCAAACTTACGCCTACAGCGGCTGTCGACATATCTTGGCCGTCGGCATAGTTGCGGGCCCGGCGATCCCGCCGTGCCGTGCGGCTAACGGCGTCCGATCTATGCCGACGGCTGAGGCGGGAGGCCGTCGGCATAGATGCCCTTACCACGTCATCGATCCGAGGCGCACCGACCACCACCTATGCCAACGGCTGCCGTCGGCATAGATGCCACATCATCGATCCGCAGCGCGCCGGCCATCTGCCCTATGCCGCATGCCGTCGGCATAGTTTTTTTTCTTTTTTCCTTTTTTTCTTTTTTTCTTTTTTTCATATCTATATTTTTTTCATATTTTTTTTCTTTTTTAACCACGTCATCGATCTTTTTATCATAGTTCCCTTATCCACTTCCCGGTCACCCCCTCCACTTGTTATTTTTTTTCTTTTTTTTCATAGCTATATTTTATGTTTTCTTAAATATTATTATTTGACTAACTTACATATAGTACGTGTTGACAACTGGGTGGTGTTGTGGCATGTCCGAAGAGGCGGTGCGCGTCCCCGGTGCGTGGCCTCCCTCACGGACGGCGCCGCCGCCCGAACTTGGAGCGGGGAAACGGACGCGTCGGGTCTACACGGAGTGGATTTAGCTGTGGGTTTGGCCCGGATATTGCTCCCCGGTGTCCCTCTCGGCCGACCCGACACAACCGGGTGGAGAGGTCCACTGGTCAAAGCCCGTCCGTGGGAAGTCAAAGGGCTAGATCTCGTGGTGAAACGCTAAAGGATTAGGCGGGACGGGGGCCCTGGGGGTAGCAATGCCATCGGAGCGTCGTACCGGGCCCTCATACATGCGGGGTGGTGTTGTGGCATGTCCGAAGAGGCGACACGCGTCTCCGGGGCGTGTCCCCCCTCATGGACGGCCCCGCCGCCGGCACCGGTAGGGGGGAAACGGACGCGTCGGGTGTCCACGGAGTGGATGTAGCTGTGATTTTGGCCCGGATGTTGCTCCCGGGTGTCCCTATGGGCCGAACTAACACAACCGGCTGGAGAGGTCCACTGGTCAAAGCCCGTCCGTGGGAAGTCAAAGGGCTAGATCTCGTGGTCAACCGCTCTAGGGTTAGGCGGGACGGGGGCCCTGGTGTTGGGGAACGTTGCAGAAAATTAAAATTTTTCCTACGGTTTCACCAAGATCCATCTATGAGTTCATCTAAGCAACGAGTCTAGGGAGAGAGTTTGCATCTACATACCACTTGTAGATCGCGTGCGGAAGCTTGCAAGGTGATGATGTAGTCGTACTCGACGTGATCCAAATCACCGATGACCAGCGCCGAACGGACGGCACCTCCGCGTTCAACACACGTACGGGACGGGACACGTCTCCTCCTTCTTGATCCAGCAAGGGGGAAGGAGAGGTTGAT
>NC_041393.1:734509889-734517176 GCF_002162155.2 Triticum dicoccoides | reverse complement strand
TGGAGGCGCCAGGGGCTGGTGTATGAAGTCCCTCCTCTCCCCCACTATATATAGGGGTGCCAAGGGGGGCGCCGGCCCTAGTAGATGAGATCTACTAGGGGGGGCGGCGGCCTAGGGGAGGTTTCCCTCCCCCCCAAGGCACCTAGGGGTGCCTTCCACCACTAGGACTCCTCCTAGGGGGAAACCCTAGGCGCATGGGCCTATAGGGGCTGGTGCCCTTGGCCCATGATGGCCAAGGCGCACCCCCTACAGCCCATGTGGCCCCCCGGGACAGGTGGCCCCACCCGGTGGACCCCCGGGACCCTTCCGGTGGTCCCGGTACAATACCGATAACCCCAAAACTTGTCCCGATGCCCGAAATAGCACTTCCTATATATAATTCTTTACCTCCGGACCATTCCGGAACTCCTCGTGACGTCCAGGATCAAATCCGGGACTCCGAACAAAATTCGGGTTTCTGCATATACATATCTTCATAACCCTAGCGTCACCGAACCTTAAGTGTGTAGACCCTACGGGTTCGGGAGACATGTAGACATGACCGAGACGCTCTTAGTCAATAACCATCAGCGGGATCTGGATACCCATGATGGCTCCCACATGCTCCTCGATGTTTTCATGGGATGAACCACTATGTCGAGGATTCGATCAAACCCTGTATGCAATTCCCTTTGTCAATCGGTACGTTACTTGCCCGAGACTCGATCGTCGGTATCCCAATACCTTGTTCAGTCTCGTTACCGGCAAGTCACTTTACTCGTACCGTAATGCATGATCCCGTGTCCAACACCTTGGTCACATTGAGCTCAATATGATGATGCATTACCGAGTGGGCCCAGAGATACCTCTCCGTCATACAGAGTGACAAATCCCAGTCTCGATCCGTGTTAACCCAACAGCTACTTTCGGAGATACCTGTAATGCACCTTTATAGTCACCCAGTTACGTTGTGACGTTTGATACACCCAAGGCACTCTTACGGTATCCGGGAGTTACACGATCTCATGGTCGAAGGAAGAGATACTTGACACTTGCAAAGCTCTAGCAAAACGAACTACACGATCTTTTATGCTATGCTTAGGATTGGGTCTTGTCCATCACATCATTCTCCTAATGATGTGATCCCGTTATCAACGACATCCAATGTCCATAGTCAGGAAACCATGACTATCTGTTGATCACAACGAGCTGGTCAACTAGAGGCTTACCAGGGACATAGTGTGGTCTAAGTATTCACACGTGTATTACGATTTCCGGATAATACAGTTATAGCATGAATAAAAGACAATTATCATGAACAATGAAATATAATAATACTTTTATTATTTCCTCTAGGGCATATTTCCAACAGTCTCCCACTTGCACTAGAGTCACCAATCTAGTTACATTGTGATGAATCGAACACCCATAGAGTTCTGGTGTTGATCATGTTTTGCACGCGAGAGAGGTTTAGTCAGCGGATCTGCGACATTCAGATCCGTGTGCACTTTGCAAATCTCTATGTCTCCATCTTGAACATTTTCACGGATGGAGTTGAAACGACGCTTGATGTGCCTGGTCTTCTTGTGAAACCTGGGCTCCTTTGCGAGGGCAATGGCTCCAGTGTTGTCACAGAAGAGTTTGATCGGCCCCGACACATTGGGTATGACTCCTAGGTCGGTGATGAACTCCTTCACCCAAATCGCTTCATGTGCTGCCTCCGAGGCTGCCATGTACTCCGCTTCACACGTAGATCCCGCCACGACGCTCTGCTTGCAGCTGCACCAGCTTACTGCTCCACCATTCAACATATACACGTATCCGGTTTGTGACTTAGAGTCATCCAGATCTGAGTCGAAGCTAGCGTCGACGTAACCCTTTACGACGAGCTCTTCGTCTCCTCCATAAACGAGAAACATGTCCTTTGTCCTTTTCAGGTACTTCAGGATATTCTTGACCGTTGTCCAGTGTTCCTTGCCGGGATTACTTTGGTATCTTGCTACCAAACTTACGGCAAGGTTTACATCGGGTCTGGTACACATCATGGCATACATAATAGATCCTATGGCTGAAGCATAGGGGATGACACTCATCTCTTCTTTATCTTTTGCCGTGGTCGGTGACTGAGCTGAGTTCAGTCTCATACGTTGTAACATAGGCAAGAACCCCCTTCTTGGACTGATCCATTCTGAATCTCTTCAAAATCTTATCAAGGTATGTGCTTTGTGAAAGACCTATGAGGCGTCTCGATCTATCTCTATAGATCTTGATGCCTAATATATAAGCAGCTTCTCCAAGGTCCTTCATTGAAAAACACTTATTCAAGTAGGCCTTAATGCTGTCCAGAAATTCTATATTATTTCCCATCAGGAGTATGTCATCTACATATAATATGAGAAATGCTACAGAGCTCCCACTCACTTTCTTGTAAACGCAGGCTTCTCCATAAGTCTGCATAAACCCAAACGCTTTGATCATCTCATCAAAGCGAATGTTCCAACTCCGAGATGCTTGCACCAGTCCATAAATGGATCGCTGGAGCTTGCATACTTTGTTAGCGTTCCGAGGATCGACAAAACCTTCCGGCTGCATCATATACAGTTCTTCCTTAAGATGCCCGTTAAGGAATGCTGTTTTGACGTCCATCTGCCATATCTCATAATCATAGTATGCGGCAATTGCTAACATGATTCAGACGGACTTTAGCTTCGCTACGGGAGAGAATGTCTCGTCGTAGTCAATCCCTTGAACCTGTCGATAACCCTTAGCGACAAGTCGAGCTTTATAAATGGTAACATTACCATCCGCGTCCGTCTTCTTCTTAAAGATCCATTTGTTTTCTATCGCTCGCCGATCACCGGGCAAGTCTGTCAAAGTCCATACTTTGTTTTCATACATGGATTCTATCTCGGATTTCATGGCTTCAAGCCATTTGTTGGAATCCGGGCCCGCCATTGCTTCTTCATAGTTCGAAGGTTCATTGTTGTCTAACAACATGATTTCCAGGACAGGGTTGCCGTACCACTCTGGTGCGGAACGTGTCCTTGTGGACCTATGAAGTTCAGCAGTAACTTGATCCGAAGTACTTTGATCATTATCATGGTTTTCCTCTTCAGTTGGTGTGGGCATCACAGGAACGGTTTCGTGTGCTGCGTCACTATCCCGCTCAAGAGGTAGTACTTCATCGAGTTCTACTTTCCTCCCACTTACTTCTTTCGAGAGAAACTCTTTTTCCAGAAAGCATCCGTTCTTGGCAACAAAGATCTTGCCTTCGGATCTTAAGTAGAAGGTATACCCTATAGTTTCCTTAGGGTATCCTATGAATACGCATTTTTCCGACTTGGGTTCGAGCTTTTCAGGTTGAAGTTTCTTGACATAAGCTTCGCATCCCCAAACTTTTAGAAACGACAGCTTAGGTTTCTTTCCAAACCATAATTCATACGGTGTCGTCTCAACGGATTTAGACGGTGCCCTATTTAAAGTGAATGTAGCTGTCTCTAGAGCGTATCCCCAAAATGATAGTGGTAAATCGGTAAGAGACATCATAGACCGCACCATATCCAATAGAGTGCGATTACGACGTTCGGACACACCGTTTCGCTGAGGTGTTCCAGGCGGCGTGAGCTGTGAAACGATTCCACATTTCTTTAAGTGTGTACCAAATTCGTGACTTAAGTATTCTCTTCCACGATCTGATCGTAAGAATTTTATCTTTCGGTCACGTTGATTCTCCACCTCATTCTGAAATTCCTTGAACTTTTCAAAGGTCTCAGACTTGTGTTTCATTAAGTAGACATACCCATATCTACTCAAGTCATCTGTGAGAGTGAGAACATAACGATATCCTCCGCGAGCCTCAACGCTCATTGGACCGCACACATCGGTATGTATGATTTCCAACAAGTTGGTTGCTCGCTCCATTGTTCCGGAGAACGGAGTCTTGGTCATTTTGCCCAAGAGGCATGGTTCGCACGTGTCAAACGATTCATAATCAAGAGACTCTAAAAGTCCATCGGCATGGAGCTTCTTCATGCGCTTGACACCAATGTGACCAAGGCGGCAGTGCCACAAGTATGTGGGACTATCGTTATCAACTTTAAATCTTTTGGCATCTACACTATGAACATGTGAAATATTACGCTCGAGATTCATTAAGAATAAACCATTGACCATCGGAGCATGACCATAAAACATATCTCTCATATAAATCGAACAACCATTATTCTCAGACTTAAATGAGTAGCCATCTCGTATTAAACGAGATCCTGATACAATGTTCATGCTCAAACTTGGCACTAAATAACAATTATTAAGGTTCAAAACTAATCCCGTAGGTAAATGTAGAGGCAGCGTGCCGACGGCGATCACATCGACTCTGGAACCATTCCCGACGCGCATCGTCACCTCGTCCTTCGCCAGTCTCCGTTTATTCCGCAGCTCCTGCTGTGAGTTACAAATATGAGCAACGGCACCGGTATCAAATACCCAGGAGTTACTACGAGTACTGGTAAGGTACACATCAATCACATGTATATCAAATATACCTTTGGTGTTGCCGGCCTTCTTATCCGTTAAGTATTTGGGGCAGTTCCGCTTCCAGTGACCCTTCCCCTTGCAATAAAAGCACTCAGTCTCAGGCTTAGGTCCATTCTTTGACTTCTTCCCGGTAACTGGCTTACCAGGCGCGGCAACATCTTTGCCGTCCTTCTTAAAGTTCTTCTTACCCTTGCCCTTCTTGAACTTAGTGGTCTTATTGACCATCAACACTTGATGTTCTTTCTTGATTTCAGCCTCTGCTGACTTCAGCATCGAGAACACTTCAGGAATGGTCTTTTCCATCCCCTGCATGTTGTAGTTCATCACAAAGCTCTTGTAGCTTGGTGGGAGCGACTGGAGGATTCTGTCAATGACCGCCTCATCTGGGAGGTTAATGTTCAGCTGGGTCATACGGTTGTGCAACCCAGACATCTTCAGGATGTGCTCACTGACAGAACTGTTTTCCTCCATCTTACAACTGTAGAACTTGTCGGAGACATCATATCTCTCGACCCGGGCATGACCTTGGAAAACTAGTTTCAGCTCTTCGAACATCTCATATGCTCCGTGATGCTCAAAACGCTTTTGGAGCCCCGGTTCTAAGCTGTAAAGCATGCCGCACTGAACGAGGGAGTAATCATCAGCGCGAGACTGCCAAGCATTCATAATGTCTTGGTTCTCTGGGACAGGAGCGTCACCTAGCGGTCCTTCTAGGACATATTGTTTCCTGGCAGCTATGAGGATGATCCTCAGGTTCCGGACCCAGTCCGTATAGTTGCTGCCATCATCTTTCAGCTTGGTTTTCTCTAGGAACGCATTGAAGTTCATGTTGACATTAGCGTTGGCCATTGATCTACAAGACATATTTGCAAAGGTTTTAGACTAAGTTCATGATAATAAAGTTCTAATCAAATTATGAACTCCCACTTAGATTAGACATCCCTTTAGTCATCTAAGTGTTACACGATCCGAGTCGACTAGGCCGTGTCCGATCATCATGTGAGACGGACTAGTCATCGTCGGTGAACATTCTCATGTTGATCGTATCTTCTATACGATTCGTGTTCGACCTTTCGGTCTTCGTGTTCCGAGGCCATGTCTGCACATGCTAGGCTCGTCAAGTTAACCCTAAGTGTTTTCGCTGTGTAAAACTGTCTTACACCCGTTGTATGTGAACGTAAGAATCCATCACACCCGATCATCACGTGGTGCTTAGAAACGACGAACTGTAGCAACGGTGCACAGTTAGGGGAGAACACTTCTTGAAATTTTATAAGGGATCATCTTATTTACTACGGTCGTCCTAAGTAAACAAGATGCATAATACATAATAAACATCACATGCAATTATATAGTTGTGACATGATATGGCCAATATCATATAGCTCCATTGATCTTCATCTTCGGGGCTCCATGATCATCTTGTCACCGGCTTGACACCATGATCTCCATCATCATGATCTCCATCATCGTGTCTTCATGAAGTTGTCAAGCCAACGACTACTTCTACTTCTATGACTAACGTTTAGCAATAAAGTAAAGTAGTTTACATGATGTTATTCAATGACACGCAGGTCATACAAAAAATAATGACAACTCCTATGGCTCCTGCCGGTTGTCATACTCATCGACATGCAAGTCGTGAATCCTATTACAAAGAACATGATCTCATACATCACAATTCATCATTCATCACAACTTCTGGCCATATCACATCACATGATCAATCGCTGCAAAAACAAGTTAGACGTCCTCTAATTGTTGTTGCATCTTTTACGTGGCTGCAATTGGGTTCTAGCAAGAACGTTTTCTTACCTACGAATCACCACAACGTGATTTTGTCAACTTCTATTTACCCTTCATAATGGCCCTGTTCATCGATTCCGCTCCAACTAAGGTGGGAGAGACAGACACCCGCCAGCCACCTTATGCAACTTGTGCATGTCAGTCGGTGGAACCGGTCTCACGTAAGAGTACGTGTAAGGTTGGTCCGGGCCGCTTCATCCCACAATACCGTTGAGAAAGAAAAGACTAGTAGAGGCAAGTAAGATGACAAAATCCACGCCCACAACAAAGTTGTGTTCTACTCGTGCAAAGAGAACTACGCATAGACCTAGCTCATGATGCCACTGTTGGGGAACGTTGCAGAAAATTAAAATTTTTCCTACGGTTTCACCAAGATCCATCTATGAGTTCATCTAAGCAACGAGTCTAGGGAGAGAGTTTGCATCTACATACCACTTGTAGATCGCGTGCGGAAGCTTGCAAGGTGATGATGTAGTCGTACTAGACGTGATCCAAATCACCGATGACCAGCGCCGAACGGACGGCACCTCCGCGTTCAACACACGTACGGGACGGGAGACGTCTCCTCCTTCTTGATCCAGCAAGGGGGAAGGAGAGGTTGATGAAGATCCAGCAGCACGACGGCGTGGTGGTGGATGCAGGGCGTCACAGCAGCAGGGCTTCGCCGAGACTACGAGGGAGAGACGTAACGGGGGGAGGTGGAGGCGCCAGGGGCTGGTGTATCAAGTCCCTCCTCTCCCCCACTATATATAGGGGTGCCAGGGGGGGCGCCGGCCCTAGTAGATGAGATCTACTAGGGGGGGCGGCGGCCTAGGGGAGGTTTCCCTCCCCCCCAAGGCACCTAGGGGTGCCTTCCACCACTAGGACTCCTCCTAGGGGGAAACCCTAGGCGCATGGGCCTATAGGGGCTGGTGCCCTTGGCCCATGATGGCCAAGGCGCACCCCCTACAGCCCATGTGGCCCCCC
>NC_041393.1:734506109-734507000 GCF_002162155.2 Triticum dicoccoides | reverse complement strand
GGGGGGGGTAGCAATGCCACCGGAGCGTCGTACTGGGCCGTCATACATGCGGGGTGGTGTTGTGGCATGTCCGAAGAAGCGACACGCGTCTCCGGTGCGTGGCCGCCCTTACGAACTGCGATGACATGGTAGTAGACGTTCTGCGGTAACGGTGCGGTGTGAAGGGGGGAAACGGTAGTAGACGGATCAGGTACTCGCATAGTCACCGGATCAGGCACTCGGTAACGGTACCCCTCAGTCAGTTGCTCTCCTATGTATCACCTTTCGCTAGACCATTGAAAATATTTATATCATAAAGGAATGTTGCCCTCCTCAATTAATTTCGAAATATTTTAACACAATGTACATTTTTTGTTAGTACAATTTAGCAAATATTTATATCATAAAGAAATGTTGCTGACCATAGAAAAAATTTGGTCCAGAAAAAAAATGTTGCTGACCATGTATCATCTTCAATATAATTATATACCATGTATAATTCAAAATAAAATAAAAAAAATTAAAAAAATAAAAAATATATGCCTACGGCTAAGCCGTCGGCATAGGTGCCACGTGGCGCCTTGACCTATGCCGACGGCTTAGCCGTCGGCATATGTCCCTTATCCATATCGCCGCGCGGGGCGCCCCCGTCCACTCCTTCTCCTCCTATCCCGACCCCCCGCGCCTCCCAACCCTCATCGCCGCCGCCGCGCGCCTCCACACCCGCGCCGCCGCCGGATTCTCCCCCGCCTCCTGCCGCTGCCCACTCTCCTCACCCGCGCCCCCGCCGCCCCACCGTCGCCGCCGCCCCATCCCACCCCACCTCTCGTCCCCTGCCGCCGCCCCTTCTTGCTCCAGCCGGCGCCGCCCTCGCTCCAGCCTCCCCCGCCCTTCCTCACTCCAGCCGGCCTC
>NC_041393.1:734501464-734505328 GCF_002162155.2 Triticum dicoccoides | reverse complement strand
TGGTCCGACCGGCCGACCTTCCCGGCCGGCCCAGCTCCGCCCCGACCCTCCCCTCACCTCCACCGCCGGCCCCTACCTCCAACTCCACCACCGTGACGCCTCTCTGCCCGGTGAGCTAACACTCTTTTTTTTTCCATTTTTTCGCATTATTTAGCTATTGTTCGATGTATGAATGAATGCATGGATGGATTTTGGATGTTGTTAGGTTGCTAGATGGATGAATGTTGTATATGTATCTTAGATGGATGGAGGAATCTTGGCAAAATGAGTTATTTTGCTACGGTTAGGTTGCTAGATGGATGAATCTCGGCAAAATGAATTATCATAGTTAAAAAAGCAACTTGAGTCACTCAGTTCATAAAATTGTTAACGAAGATTTTATTTTCAGTTTGTGATGTTGTTAAGTAGCTATGTGAGATGTGCTTCAAATTTGGGATACGATAAGCGGTTATTTCATCATGATGATCTTGCTAAAAAAATTGATGTGTCAATGCTTAATGTGAGGTGATGACCTAAAATGCGATATGATAAGTGCTTCCAAATTTGACAGTTGACAAAATATGATTTTTCTTTATAGTTTAAAGTGTCAATGCTTAATGTGATGTGATGACCTAATTTTTTTCACTCGGTGTAAATAACAGGATTTGTGGTGTTCCATCTTCGTGGAGTGATCGTCGACGTTGGAGGTGTTGGTCCACGATCGTCCCTCTCCTTTGATCGACTACATCGGAGGGTGAGCAACAATTCCATGACCTCGTCCACTTTTTTTCCATGTCACTAGATTGAATTTTCACATCAAGTCGCGTAACCTAGGTCTCCCGTCCGAAAGGGTTGCAACGATAAATATGCATTCAATTGCATATTTATCACCGCAGCTCTTTCGGATTGTCCAGCGCTTTCCACGGACAGCCCGAGGATGTGTAGATTGGGTACATTGTTCATGCTCTACCCCGTTCCGAGACAGGATTTCGGCGGCGCCTCCCTGTTGTTCTCCGGATGCACATTCTCTCGGCATTTTGCCGAGACGTGTATTTGGAGAACAGCGGGGAGGTGCTGCCGAAATTTTGTCTCGGAATGGGGTAGAGCATGGACCGTACTCAATCTACACATTCTCGGGTGGGATTAGGACCCATCTTTACCTATTAAAGATGTAGGTGGATTAAATGTCAACCTTGTAAAAAATAAAATATTGATGTGGGTAATTTAAATGAATCCTTAATTTTGTTGTGTGGGTTCCAATAAAGCAGAGATGGCAGATAATCAGTGGATGTATAGTGGGTTTTTCCGTCGGAATCAAGTAACAACAGAGTGGGTCGAGAAGGGCCGTAAACCGAACGGCCTTCTCACTGGCCGTAAACCGAACGGCCTACACCACCTTCTATCGAGGCGCACAAGTGGCTCATTGAACCTGCGGGGACAGAGTAAGTGCATCTCAATCATACTTTCAACACATGACAACATTTTTTTATTGTACACATGGCAACCCTTTGATTCTTTTGCAGTAACTGGATCCTTCACGGAAAGGGCCGTAAACCGAACGGCCTTCTCACTATCCTGTTGAAGCAGTTTTGGCCTGGCCTATTCTGCCCGCGGCCAGACAGGGACCCATAGCTGCGTGTTTTGGCCACAAGCTGGGCCCACTACGAGGCTTGCAGCAACGCGGAGTACGGGACGGCCGCTAAGGCCGTGATCACCAAATTTTGGGTAAGTTCCCTTTTGAATCACTTGTCTTTAGTTTCGTTCATAGTTTATCATTGAATCACTCAAATCATGCCTTGTTTCCTTCTGGTTTATGCATGATTGCAGCAACTCTATAGAGTTCTTGATGAGCACAAGGCCAGAGCCGACGTGGTCTTACTTGCGTCTGCAAAGAAGAAAGCTCGTCAGTTGCAGTACGAGGTGCGTTGGGTTGCCGTCTCACAGTACTACCACATCTACCTGCAACAAAAGATGACCAAAACTCAAGCACAGAGGCAAAAAATTACCATGAGCAGGGAGCAGTTCATGATGGTAACTATTACTGACTTTTCATTGTTTCAAGGAGTCAACTATATGTTTCGTGCTCACATGTCATGCTTCCAAAATTTGCATAGGTTGTTCCTCGTTGGTGCTATGGAAGGCATGACGGATGGGCGTGTTTGGTGGATAGGTGGGTCGGTGACGATCCAGAGTTTGTTGCCAAGAGCATCAAGGGCCCGGGCTAACCGTGGAAAAGACGGGACACACGGCCAAGGAAACAGGAACCACTGGGGCTTCAAGGCCATGAAGGTATATCTATATGAAAGATGCATTTTGGTTCTTCTTTACCGTCATGTTCTTATGTATGGCTAACTTCTGTTTGACGTTGCAGGAGGACAAGTTGCAGAGGCCGCTCTCAGACATGGAGTCGTGGAAGCTGGCCCGCGAGCGGAGTGATCGCAAGGAGGGCGAGAGCCAGTACTACGGCAACACCGAGAAACACCTGCAGTCTTACACTCAGAACTATCAGAAGTTGCATCCGGATGTTCCCGTTCCTGAGGTCGCCCAGTCTCAGATCGACGACACGGCGGTGGTGGCCATCCAGGGTAAGTCCCATGGCCGGTATCCGTGTTTCGATGGCTTGGTCACTCCGTCGATCTCGTACACATGGCTTCGAGCTACCAACCCGAGCCCGTTAGAGAGTACGGGGCGTTCGCAGCCTCCCTTAGTCCGCCAACGTGCTGTAAGTACTTCCCCTTATCTTCTTTGTCTCTATCTTTCTTAGTTTATTTTCATCACTGCCCACTTAGAAACAACCTCAATTTTGTAGGCATATCAGACCTTTCTCGAGCATAGGCATATTGACGTGAGGGAGTACTTGCAACGAGTGAAGGCAAATGATGATTACAGCCGTCAAGTGATGGCGGTTAGTTTTGCCCTCTTAAACCAAGCTCAAATTTGCACTTTCATTCCTTCTAACTTTGTTGATCACGGCTTGTTTCTAAGTGGACTTGTTTAACTAACATCCAGGCTACGTTGGCGTCTTGGACTAACCGCACGGAGCCACCACAAGTTGGACCCCCACCACCACCTGCGGGAGACGCCCCACACATTCCCACGTTCGAGGAATGGCTGGCACTAGGCGGTGATACTCCGGTTAGTAAATTTTCCTAACTAATGACAAACTAGTTCTCGTTCATTCAACACTATCATGTCATATTTACCGTTAGAATCTTCTTTCAAACACGTAGGGGACCGGTGGCTCGACTCCTGCTACGTCGACCCCAGTCACTCCGATCTGGCAGAGTGATGGTGGTCGCGGTGGCGGTTTTGGCGGAGGAGGACTTGGCGGTGGCGGTTTTGGCGGAGGTGGACTTGGTGGTGGTTTTGGCGGAGGTGGACTCGGTGGTGGTGGTGATGGTTTTGGAGGAGGTGGACTCAGTGGTGGTGGTGGTTTTGGAGGAGGTGGACTCGGTGGTGCTTGATGTCGATGATGATTCCGGGTATGCGGCCATTGTGCCATGTCTTTCATGTTTCAACTTTTACGATGTTTCATGTCTTGCACTACTCTTATGTTCGTGGACTTTCGCCGGTGATGATCTTTAGATGATGAACTTGACTATGTTTAAATGATGTTGATGAACTGTCATATTTCATATTATTCTGTTTTGAAATGTTGTCAAATGAATTGGAAAAGAGAAAACAGGGAATAAAAAAAAACTATGCCTACGGCAAAGCCGTCGGCATAGATAAATTCAGGAGCCACCAGGAGGCGACACGTGGCACAGCTATGCCTACGGCCAAGCCGTCGGCATAGATTTATATCTATGCCGACGGCTTGGCCGTAGGCATAGCCATGCCACCAGGTTACACCAGGAGGCGACACGTGGCTGCGCTATGCCTACG
>NC_041393.1:734404784-734501249 GCF_002162155.2 Triticum dicoccoides | reverse complement strand
CGGCATAGATTAAACCTATGCCGACGGCTTTGCCGTAGGCATAGCCCTGCCACGTGTCGCCTCCTGGCCTGCCAGCAGTTTGACGGTGCCGTCCGTTGCCGTCAGACGGAAAACTACGCCGACAGCTAAACTATGCCGACGGCTGCGCCAGGGCCGTCGGCATAGACCCCTATGCCGACGGCATTATTATGCCGACGGTCTGACAGGAGTACGCTGACGTAATCTAGACTGACGGCTCTATGCCGACGGCTGCCGTCGGCATAGGTCTATGTCGACGGCCTAGGG
This sequence comes from Triticum dicoccoides, assembly GCF_002162155.2. Lineage (NCBI taxonomy): Eukaryota > Viridiplantae > Streptophyta > Magnoliopsida > Poales > Poaceae > Triticum > Triticum dicoccoides. Next base: position 734,500,964 of record NC_041393.1, on the reverse strand, counting down.
GCCTATGCCGACGGCCCGTGGCCGTAGGGATAGACCGCGAGTCCGGTAGTGTTCATAGTGAGGTCACCGACGAGGCCCGAGGTCGCCGCCGTCGACAAGGGAGCTTCACGTTGAGTCGCGAACGGCCACAAGGAGGCCTTTGCGCGAAGAAAACTTTTACTCGGCCGCCTCCAGTACGAGTAAATTTAGAAAGTTTTACTTCTCTAACATGTTTAGGAGATCGGCTAGGTGCCAGTTAGAGGAGTAAAACCGAAATTTTACTCCTCTGTAGACTTTTAGGGGATTGTATAGCATAGCGAGAAAATAGCTGCATGTTGGTTTGGAGGAGAGGCGAAGGGTTAAGTCGCGAGCCACGGAAGGGCTGGCTAAAAATGGGATCTTAACCAGGAGTATTTGTGAGTCAGCTGATATGTAGTCTCATGTGGATGATTATGTATGTCGAGTATCTGCAGTCGGTTTCCGACGATGCTTGAACCCGCTCTCTTCTTTCCCGTCTCCTTCCTGAACCGATGTATTTCTGTTATGTCAAAGTAATGGAAAGGTGTTATACCCGGTTCAAAAACATATGAATGATTGTGTACACAACATCGTGTGGGGCCTCACATTTGGAATTTAGTGATAATATCTTTCTTCGGCTGTCGTGTTGTAGTTTCCAATTTCATACATACTTATTTTGGGTGGCATGCATATAACATATTTATGTTTCGGTAATGTTAGTTCGCTAACATTCTCTGGGAGGGAGGTCCCAAAGAACCCCCTCAAAATTGTTTGAACGTAATCAAATGATCACAATTTGCATGAAAAAACGCCCTTAAAAGTGAAAACCGCCAACCCCTTCAACTAAAGTTGTCAACCCCTTCGACTAAATTTACCTCCCCTATAATTAAAACTGCTATCGAAATCGTTCCCATGTGCCAACCCTTCCTAGTGAACATTCCTCAGCTATTGGGGTCTTATATTTAGAGAACGCGCTACGAGCGCATGCACTAGTACTCGGAAAGTTTAAGAACAACTCTAGAGGCGCCGACAACCTCCATATCCATGTGGAGCATGCCTCATATGCATTATACGGAGGATGCCCAAGCAAAGTGCAAAGTCAGAATCGCCATATTGACATCTTACATATCCATATGGAGCGCCCCGATACCAAAGAAGGACAATCCACAAAGCCCTTGTGACTTTATACCAATTTCACTACTCAATTGTACCATTAAAATTGTCACCAGATTGTTGGCTTACAGACTTCAGAAAGTCATTTTTAGGCTGGTGCATTCAAATCAGTATGAGTTTCTAAAGTCAAGGTGTATCCAAGATTGCCTAGCCCAGACTTTTGAATATATTTTTCAATGCCAGCAATCTAAATAGAAAATTGTGATCCTAAAGTTGGATTTTAAAAGGCCTTGGAGGCGACAACGGGTCCTGTGGTTTTTCCGGAGGTTGTGGCGGCGGTAGGTAGTGACGGAAGCCCGTGGCAGCGGACGAGCTTTGTTCCAGCGGCGACGGGACGCATGGATGAGTAGAGGGTCGGCCGGAGCCGCAGGAAGGCTAACACAGGTGGCAATTGTGTCGGGATTGAAGGAAATATGCCCTAGAGGAAATAATAAAGTTGTTATTTTATATTTCCTTATATCATGATAAATGTTTATTATTCATGCTAGAATTGTATTAACCGGAAACTTGATACAAGTGTGAATACATAGACAAAACACAGTGTCCCTAGTATGCCTCTACTTGACTAGCTTGTTGATCAAAGATGGTTAAGTTTCCTAGCCATGGACATGTGTTGTCATTTGATGAACGGGATCACATCATTAGGAGAATGATGTGATGGACAAGACCCATCCGTTATCTTAGCATTATGATTGTTACAGTTTTATTTCTACTGCTTTCTTCATGACTTATACATGTTCCTCTGACTATGAGACTATGCAACTCCCGAATAACGGAGGAACACTTTGTGTGCTATCAAACGTCAGAACGTAACTGGGTGATATAAAGATGCTCTACAGGTGTCTCCGAAGGTGTTTGTTGGGTTGACATAGATCAAGATTAGGATTTGTCACTCCGTGTATCAAAGAGGTATCTCTGAGCCCTCTCAGTAGTGCTCATCACTATAAGCCTTGCAAGCAATGTTACTAATGAGTTAGTTGCAGGATGAAGCATTACGGAACGAGTAAAGAGACTTGCCGGTAATGAGATTGAAATAGGTATGATGATACCGACGATCGAATCCCAGGCAAGTAACATACCGATGACAAAGGGAACAACGTATGTTGTTGTGCGGTTTGACCAATAAAGATCTTCTTAGAATATATAGGAACCAATATGACCATCCAGGTTCCGCTATTGGTTATTGATCGGAGATGTGTCTCGATCATGTCTACATAGTTGTCAAACCCATAGGGTCCGCACGCTTAACGTTCGATGACGATTTGTATTATGAGTTATGTGATTTGATGACAGAAGTTTGTACGGAGTCCCAGATATGATCACAGAGATGGCGAGGAGTCTCTAAATGGTCGAGACATAAAGATTGATATATTGGAAGGTTATATTCCAACACCGGAATGGTTCCGGAGTGATTCGGGTATTTTCTGGAGTACAGGGAGGTTACTGGAACCCCCCGGGAAAGTATTGGGCCTTCATGGGCCTTTGTGGGAAGAGGAGGAGGTGGCGCCCCCCCCCCCTAGCCAAACCGAATTGGACTAGGGGAGGGGGCGTGGCCCCTCTTTCCTTCTCCCTCTCTCTTTCCCTTCCCCCTTCTCCTACTCCGGAAAGGAAGGGGGACTCCTACTAGGACTGGGAGTCCTAGTAGGACTCCCCCCTTTGGCGCACCCCTCTAGGCCGGCCGCCTCCTCCCTCTCTCCTTTATATACGGGGACAGGGGGCACCCCAAAGCACAACAGACAATCTCTTAGCCGTGTGCGGTGCCCCCTCCACAGTTTAACACCTCGGTCATATCGTCGTAGTGCTTAGGCGAAGCCCTGCGTGTGTAACTTAATCATCACCATCGCCATGCCGTCATGCTAACGAAACTCTCCCTCATCCTCGACTGGATCAAGAGCACGAGGGACGTCATCGAGCAGAACATGTGCTGAACACGGAGGTGCCGTACGTTCGGTACTAGGATCGGTTGGATCGCGAAGACGTTCTGTTGGTGAACGTAGCAGAAATTCAAAATTTTCTACGCATCACCAAGGTCAATCTATGGAGATACTAGCAATGAGAGAGAGGGGAGTGCATCTTCATACCCTTGAAGATCGTGATGCGGAAGCGTTACAAGAACGCGGTCGGTGGAGTCGTTCACGAAGCGATTCAGATCGCGGCCGAATCCGATCTAAGCACCGAACAACGGTGCCTCCGCGTCCAACACACGTGCAGCCCGGTGACGTCTCCTGTGCCTTGATCTAGCAAGAAGAGTCGGAGAGGTTGGGGAAGACTCCATCCAGCACCAGCACAATGGCGTGGTGGTGATGGAGGAGCGTGGCACTCCAGCAGGGCTTCGCCAAGCACTACGAGAGACGAGGAGGGAGAGGGGTAGGGCTGCGCCAGGAGAGATGGAAACTCATGTCTTAGGCAGCCCCAAAACCCCCACTATATATAGGGGAAGGGGAGAGGGGGCCGGCCCCCTCCAGATCCCATCTAGAGGGGAGGGGCGGCGGCTAGGAGGGGGAAACTTGCCCCCCAAGCAAGGTGGAGGCGCCCCCCTCCCCTAGGGTTTTCAACCCTAGGCGCCTTGGGCCCTTGGGGAGGGGCGCACCTGCCCACTAGGGGCTGGTTTCCTCCCATATTCAGCCCATCAAGTCCCCCGGGGCAGGTGGTCCCACCCGGTGGACCCTCGGACACCTTTCGGTGGTCCCGGTACAATACCGATAACCCCCGAAACTATTCCGGTGACTGAAACTGGACTTCCCATATATAAATCTTTACCTCCGGACCATTCCGGAACTCCTCGCAACGTCCGGGATCTCATCCGGGACTCTGAACAACATTCAGTAACCACATACAAACTTCCTTTATAACCCTAGCGTCATCGAACCTTAAGTGTGTAGACCCTACGGGTTCGAGAATCATGCAGGCATGACTGAGACACCTCTCCGGACAATAACCAAGAGCGGGATCTGGATACCCATGTTGGCTCCCACATATTCCACGATGATCTCATCGGATGAACCACAATGTCAAGGATTCAAGCAATCCCGTATGCAATTCCCTTTGTCAATTGGTACGTTACTTGCCCGAGATTCGATCGTCGGTATGCCAATACCTCGTTCAATCTCGTTACCGGCAAGTCACTTTACTCGCTCCGTAATGCATGATCCCGTGACCAACCACTTGGTCACATTGAGCTCATCATGATGATGGATTACCGAGTGGGCCCAGACATACCTCTCCATCATACGGAGTGACAAATCACAGTCTCGATTCGTGCCAACCAAACAGACACTTTCGGAGATACCTGTAGTGCACCTTTATAGTCATCCAGTTACGTTGTGATGTTTGGTACACCCAAAGCACTCCTACGGTATCAGGGAGTTACACAATCTCATGGTCTAAGGAAATGATACTTTACATTAGAAAAGCTTTAGGAAACGAACTACACGATCTTGTGCTATGCTTAGGATTGGGTCTTGTCCATCACATCATTCTCCTAATGATGTGATCCTGTTATCAATGACATTCTATGTCCATGGTCAGGAAACAATAACCATCTATTGATCAACGAGCTAGTCAACTAGAGGCTCACTAGGGACATGTTGTGGTCTATGTATTCACACATGTATTACGGTTTCCAATTAATACAATTATAGCATGAAGAATAGACAATTATCATGAACAAGGAAATACAATAATAACCATTTTATTATTGCCTCTAGGGCATATTTCCAACAGTCTCCCACTTGCACTAGAGTCAATAATCTAGTTCACATCACTATGTGATTGTAATGAATCAACACCCATGGGGTTTGATCATATCTCGCTTGTGAGAGAGGTTATTAGTCAACGGATCTGAACCTTTCAGATCTGTGTGTGCTTTGCAAATCTCTATGTCATCTCCTAGATGCAGCTACCACGCTCTATTTGGAGCTATTCCAAATAACTGTTCTACTATACAAATCCGGTTTACTACTCAGAATAATGTCAAAGTTTGCATCGTCGTAACCCTTTACGACGAACTCTTTTACCACCTCCATAATAGAGAAAATTCCTTAGTCCACTAGCTACTAAGGATAAGTTTGACCGTTGTCCTGTGTTCCATTCCTAGATCACTCTTGTACCCCTTGACTGACTCATGGCAACGCACACTTCAGGTGCGGTACACAGCATAGCATACTATAGAGCCTACGTCTGAAGCATAGGGGACGACCTTCGTCCTTTCTCTCTCTTCTGCCGTGGTCATGTCTTGAGTCTTACTCAATATTCACACCTTATAACACAACCAAGAACTCCTTCTTTGCCGATCTATTTTGAAATCCTTCAAAATCTTGTCACGGTATGTATTTATTTGAAAGTACTATTAAGCATTTTTGATCTATCCTTATAGATCTTGATGCTCAATGTTCAAGTAGCTTAATCCAGGTTTTCCATTAAAAAACACTTTTCAAATAACCCTATATGCTATCCAGAAATTCTACATCATTTCTGATCAACAATATGTTAATAACATATACTCATCAGAAATTCTATAGTGCTCCCACTCACTTCTTTGGAAATACAAGTTTCTCATAAACTTTGTATAAACCCAAAATCTTTGATTATCTCATCAAAGTGTATATTCAAACTCCGAGATGCTTACTCCAGTCCTTTAGAAGGATTGCTGGAGCTTTGCATACTTGTTAGCATCTTTTAGGATTGACAAAACCTTTTGGTTGTATCACATACAACCTTTCCTCAAGAATAACATCGAGGAAACAATGTTTTTGACATCCTATATGCAAGATTTCATAAATCATGCAGTAACTGCTAATATAATTCCAGCAGACTCTTTAGCATCGCTACGAATGAGAAAGTCTCATCGTAGTCAACTCCTTGAACTTGTCGAAAAACATCTTAGCGACAAGTCGAGCTTTCTTAATGGTGACACTTACCATCATTATCCGTCTTCCTTTTAAAATCCATCTGTACCCAACAACCTTACGACCATCAAGTAGTTCTTCCAAAGTCCACACTTTGTTTTCATACATGGATCCTCTCTCGGATTTTATGGCCTCTAGCCATTTGTTGAAATCCGGGCCCACCATCGCTTCTCCATAGCTCGTAGGTTCATTGTTGTCTAGCAACATGACTTCCAAGACAGGATTACCGTACCACTCTGAAGTAGTACGCATCCTTGTCGACCTACGAGGTTTGGTAGTGGCTTGACCCGAAGTTTCATGATCACTATCATCAGCTTCCACTTCAATTGGTGTAGGTGCCACAGGAACAACTTCCTGTGCCCTTCTACACACTGGTTGAAGTGATGGTTCAATAACCTCATCAAGTCTCCACCTCCCACTCAATTCTCTCGAGAGAAACCATTCCTCGAGAAAGGACCCATTTCTAGAAACAATCACTTTTGCTTCCGGGTCTGAATTAGGAGGTATACCCAACTTTTTTGGGTGTCCTATGAAGATGTATTTATCCGCTTTGGGTTCGAGCTTATCAGGATGAAACTTTTTCGCATAAGCGTTGCAACCCCAAACTTTCAAGAAACGACAGCTTAGGTTTCTCTAAACCATAGTTCATACAGTGTCATCTCAACGGAATTACGTGATGCCCTATTTAAAGTGAATGCGGTTGTCTCTAATGCCTAACCCATGAACAATAGTGGTAATTCGATAAGAGACATCATGGTATGCACCATATCCAATAGGGTGCAGCTATGATGTTCGGACACACCATCACACTATGGTGTTCCAGGCGGTATTAGTTGTGAAACAATTTCCACAAGGTCTTAATTGTGTACCAAAATCGTAACTCAGATATTCATCTCAATGATCATATCATAGACATTTTATCCTCTTGTCACGATGATCTTCAACTTCACTCTGAAATTACTTGAACCTTTCAATAATTCAGACTTGTGTTTCATCAAGTAAATATACTCAGCATCTACTCAAGTCATCTGTGAAGTAAGAACATAACAATATCCACTGCGTGCCTCGGCACTCATTGGACAGCACACATCAAAATGTATTACTTCCAACAAGTTGCTCTCTTGTTCCATCTTACTGAAAACGAGCCTTTTCAGTCATCTTGCCCATGTGGTATGATTTGCATGTCTCAAGTGATTTAGAATCAAGTGAGTCCAAACGATCCATCTGATGGAGTTTCTTCATGCGCACATACCAATAGACATGGTTCGCATGTCTCAAACTTTTCAAAAACAAGTGAGCCCAAAGATCCATCAACATGGAGCTTCTTCATGCGATTTATACCAATATGACTTACATGGCAGTGCCACAAGTAGGTGGTACTATCATTACTATCTTATATCTTTTGGCATGAACATGTGTATCACTACGATCGAGATTCAATAAACCATTCATTTTAGGTGCAGGACCATTGAAGGTATTATTCAAATAAACAGAGTAACCATTATTCTCCTTAAATGAATAACCGTATTGCGATAGACATAATCCAGTCATGTCTATGCTCAACGCAAACACCAAATAACAATTATTTATGTTTAATACCAATCTCGATGGTAGAGGGAGCAGGCGATGCTTGATCACATCAACCTTGGAAACACTTCCAACACACATCGTCATCTCACCTTTAGCTAGTCTCTGTTTATTCGGTAGCTCTTTTATTTCGAGTTACTAACACTTAGCAACCGAACCGGTATCTTAATACCCTTGTGCTACTAGGAGTACTAGTAAAGTACACATTTAATACAATGTATATCCAATATACTTCTGTCAACCTTGCCAGCCTTCTCATCTACCAAATATCTAGGGTAGTTCTGCTTCAGTGACTGTTCCCTCATTACAGAAGCACTTAGTCTCGGGTTTGGGTTCAACCCTAGATTTCTTCACTGGAGCAGCAACTGATTTGCCATTTCATGAAGTATCCCTTCTTGCCCTTGCCCTTCTTGAAACTAGTGGTTTCACTAACCATCAACAATTGATGCTCCTTCTTGATTTCTACTTTCGCGGTGTCAAACATCGTGAATATTTCAAGGATCATCATATCTATCCCTGATATGTTATAGTTCATCACGAAGCTCTAGTAGCTTGGTGGCAATGTCTTTGGAGAAACATGACTATCTCATCTGGAAGATTAACTCCCACTCGATTCAAGTGATTATTGTACCCAGACAATTTGAGTACAAGCTCAACGATTGAGCTTTTATCCCTTAGTTTGTAGGATAAGAAACTCGTCGGAGGTCTCATCCCTTTTGACGTGGGCACGAGCCTGAAATCCCAGTTTCAGCCCTCGGAACATCTCATATGTTCTGCGATGTTTCAAAATCGTCTTCGGTGCCTCAATTCTAAACCGTTTAACATTACTGAACTATCACATAGTCATCAAAATGTGTATGTCAGATGTTCGCAACATCCACAGACGACGTTCGAGGTTCAACACACCGAGCGGTGCATTAAGGACATAAGCCTTCTGTGCAGCAATGAGGACAATCCTCAGTATACGGACCCAGTCCACATAATTGCTACTGTCAACTTTCAACTTAATTTTCTCTAGGAACATATCTAAAACAGTAGAACTAAAACGCGAGCTACGACATAATTTGCAAAGACCTTTTGACTATGTTCAGGATAATTAAGTTCATCTAATGAACTCCCACTCAGATAGACATCCCTCTAGTCATCTAAGTGATACATGATCCGAGTCAACTAGGCCGTGTTCGATCATCATGTGAGACGGACTAGTCATCATCGGTGAACATCTTCATGTTGATCGTATCTACTATACGACTCATGTTCGACCTTTCGGTCTCTTGTGATCCGAGGCCATGTCTGTACATGCTAGGCTCGTCAAGTCAACCTAAGTGTTTCGCGTGTGTAAATCTGGCTTACACCCGTTGTATGTGAACGTTAGAATCTATCACACCTGATCATCACGTGGTGCTTCGAAGCAACGATCTTTCGCAATGGTGCACAGTTAGGGGGAACACTTTCTTGAAATTATTATGAGGGATCATCTTATTTACTACCGTCGTTCTAAGCAAATAAGATGCATAAACATGATAAACATCACATGCAATCAAATAGTGACATGATATGGCCAATATCATTTTGCTCCTTTTGATCTCCATCTTCGGGGCTCCATGATCATCATCGTCACCGACATGACACCATGATCTCCATCATCATGATCTCCATCATTGTGTCTCCATGAAGTTGTCTCGCCAACTTATTACTTCTACTACTATGGCTAACGGTTAGCAATAAAGTAAAGTAATTACATGGCGTTGTTCAATGACACGTAGGTCATACAATAAATTAAGACAACTCCTATGGCTCCTACCGGCTGTCATACTCATCGACATGCAAGTCGTGATTCCTATTACAAGAACATGATCAATCTCATACATCACATATCATTCATCACATTCTTCTTGGCCATATCACATCACACGGCATATGCTGCAAAAACAAGTTAGACGTCCTCTAATTGTTGTTGCAAGTTTTTACGTGGCTGCTATAGGTTTCTAGCAAGAATGTTTCTTATGTACGCCAAAACCACAACGTGATATGCCAATTGCTATTTACCCTTCATAAGGACCCTTTTCATCGAATCCGATTCGACTAAAGTGGGAGAGACTGGCACCCGCTAGCCACCTTATGCAACAAGTGCATGTCAGTCGGTGGAACCTGTCTCACGTAAGTGTACGTGTAAGGTCGGTCCGGGCCGCTTCATCCCACAATACCGTCGAAACAAGATAGGACTAGTAACGGTAAGCATATTGAACAAAATCAACACCCACAACAACTTGTGTTCTATTCGTGCATAAAATCTACGCAATAGACCTAGCTCTAATGCCACTATTGGTGAACGCAGCAGAAATTCAAAATTTTCTATGCATCACCAAGATAAATCTATGGAGAGACTAGCAACGAGAGAGAGGGGAGTGCATCTTCATACCCTTGAAGATCGTGATGCGGAAGCGTTACAAGAACGCGGTCGGTGGAGTCGTTCACGAAGCGATTCAGATCGCGACTGAATCCGATCTAAGCACCGAACAACGGTGCCTCCGCGTTCAACACACATGCAGCCCGTGACGTCTCCCGTGCCTTGATCCGGCAAGAAGAGAGGGAAAGGTCGGGGAAGACTCTGTCCAGCAGTAGCACAACGGCGTGGTGGTGATGGAGGAGCGTGGCACTCCAGAAGGGCTTTGCCAAGCACTATGAGAGACGAGAAGGGAGAGGGGTAGGGCTGCGCCAGGAGAGATGGAAAATCATGTCTTAGGCAGCCCCAAAACCCCCACTATATATAAAGGAAGGGGAGAGGGGGCCGGCCCCCTCCAGATCCCATCTAGAGGGGAGGGGCGGCGGCCAGGAGGGGGAGACTTGCCCCCCCAAGCAAGGTGGTGGCGCCCCCCGCCTCCTCTAGGGTTTTCAACGCTAGGCGCCTTGGGCCCTTGGGGAGGGCCGCACCAGCCCACTAGGGGTTGGTTCCCACCCATATTCAGCCCATTAAGTCCCCCGGGGCAGGTGGCCCCACCCGGTGGACCCCCGGACACCTTTCGGTGGTCCCGGTACAATACCGATAACCCTCAAAACTATTCCGGTGACTGAAACTAGACTTCCCATATATAAATCTTTACCTCCAGACCATTCCGGAACTCCTCTCGACGTCCGGGATCTCATCCGGGACTCCGAACAACATTCGGTAACCACATACAAACTTCCTTTATAACCCTAGCGTCATCGAACCTTAAGTGTGTAGACCCTACGGGTTCGGGAATCATGCAGACATGACCGAGACACCTCTCCGGCCAATAACCAACAGCGGGATCTGGATACCCATGTTGGCTGCCACATGTTCCACGATGATATCATCGGATGAACCATGATGTCAAGGATTCATGTAATCCCGTACGCAATTCCCTTTGTCAATCGGTACGTTACTTGCCCGAGATTCGATCGTCGGTATCACAATACCTCGTTCAATCTCGTTACCAGCAAGTCACTTTACTCGTTCTGTAATGCATGATCCCGTGACCAACAACTTGGTCACATTGAGCTCATTATGATAATGCATTACCGAGTGGGCCCAGAGATACCTCTCCGTCATACGAAGTGACAAATCCCAGTCTCGATTCGTGCCAACCAAACAGACACTTTCGGAGATACCTGTAGTGCACCTTTATAGTCATTCAGTTATGTTGTGACGTTTGGTACACCCAAAGCACTCCTACGGTATCAGGGAGTTACACAATCTCATGGTCTAAGGAAATGATACTTGACATTAGAAAAGCTTTAGCAAACGAACTACACGATCTTGTGCTATGCTTAGGATTGGGTCTTGTCCATCACATCATTCTCCTAATGATGTGATCCCGTTATCAATGGCATCCTATGTCCATGGTCATAAAACCATAACCATCTATTGATCAACGAGCTAGTCAACTAGAGGCTCACTAGGGACATGTTGTGGTCTATGTGTTCACACATGTATTACGGTTTCCAGTTAATACAATTATAGCATGAACAATAGACAATTATCATGAACAAGGAAATACAATAATAACCATTTTATTATTGCCTCTAGGGCATATTTCCAACACGTTCAACTACATCAACTGCGTTAACATAATGCTTCTGCTGTCGGTCTAGAGGGTACGTGGCCATACTCTCCCTCTTGTTGCTATGCATCTCCTAGATAGATCTTGCATGATCGTAGGAATTTTTTTGAATTACTATGTTCCCCAACATTGGTATCAGAGCCAGGTCTATGCGTAGATGATATGCACGAGTAGAACGCAAAGAGTTGTGGACGATAATAGTCATTCTGCTTGCCACCAACATCTTACTTTGATTCGGCGGTATTGTTGGAAGAAGCGGCGCGTACCGACATTACATGACCGCATTCGTGAGACTGGTTGTACTGACGTGCTTTGCCCACAGTTGGCTGGCAGGTGTCTATTTCTCCAACTTCAGTTGAATTGAATTTGACAACGCCCGGTCCTTGTTGATGGTTAAAACAGCACACTTGACAAAAAATTGTTGTGGTTTTGATGCGTAGGTAAGAACGGTTCTTGATAGAAGCCCGTAGCAGCCACGTAAAACTTGCAACAACAAAGTAGATGACGACTAACTTGTTTTTGCAGGGCTTGTTGTCATGTGATATGGTCAAGACATGAGGTGATATAAATTGTTGTATGAGATGATCATATTTTGTAACAAAGTTATCAGCAACTGGCAGGAGCCATATGGTTGTCGCTTTATTGTATGAAATGAAATCGGCATGTAATTGCTTTACTTTATCACTAAGCGGTAGCGATAGTCATAGAAGCAATAGTTGGCGAGACGATAACGATGCTACGATGGAGATCAAGGCGTCAAGCCGGTGAAGATGGAGATCATGATGGTGCTTTGGAGATGGAGATCAAAGGCACAAGATGATGATGGCCATATCATGTCACATATTTTGATTGCATGTGATATTTATCTTTTATGCATATTATTTTGCTTAGTAGGGCGGTAGCATTATAAGATGATCCCTCATTAAATTTCAAGGTATAAGTGTTCTCCCTGAGTATGCACCGTTGCTACAGTTCGTCGTGCCGAGACACCACGTGGTGATCGGGTATGATAAGCTCTACGTTCACATACGATGGGTGCAAGCCAGTTTTGCACGCGCAAAGTACTCGGGTTAAACTTGACGAGCCTAGCATATGCAGATATGGCCTTGAAACATTGGAGACCGAAAGGTCGAGTGTGAATCATATAGTAGATATGATCAACATAGAGATGTTCACAATTGAAAACTACTCCATCTCACGTGATGATCAGACATGGTTTAGTTGATATGGATCACGTGATCATTTAGATGACTAGAGGGAAGTCTATCTAAGTGGGAGTTCTTAAGTAATATGATTAATCGAACTTTAATTTATCATGAACTTAGTCCTGATAGTATTATTCAAATTATGTTTTAGATCAATAGCTCGTGTTGTAGCTTCCCTATGTTTGTTGATATGTTCCTAGAGAAAACTAAGTTGAAAGATGATAGTAGCAATGATGCGGACTGGGTCCGTGATATGAGGTTTATCCTCATTGCTACACAGAAGAATTATGTCCTTGATGCACCGCTAGGTAATAGACTTATTGAAGCAGCAGATGCAGACGTTATGAACGTTTGGCTAGCTCAATATGATGACTACTTGATAGTTCAGTTCACCATGCTTTACGGCTTAGAACCAGGACTTCATAAACATTTTCAACGCCACGGAGCATATGAGATGTTCCAAGAGCTGAAATTGGTATTTCAGACTCATGCCCGTGTCAAGAGGTCTGAGATTTTTGACAAGTACTTCGCCTAAAAGATGGAGGAGAATTGCTCAGCTAGTGAGCATGTGCTCAGAATGTCTGGGTACTACAATCGCTTGAATCAAGTGGGAGTTAATCTTCCAGATAAGATAGTGATCGGCAGAGTTCTCTAGTCACCATCACCAAGTTACTGGAACTTCTTCATGAACTATAGTGTGCAAGGGATGACGAAAACGATTCCCGAGCTCTTCGTGATGCTGAAATCAACGAAGGTACAAATCAAGAAAGAGCATCAAGTGTTGATGATTGACAAGACCACTAGTTTCATGGAAAGGGCAAAAGGATAGAAAGGGAACTTCAAGAAGAATGGCACGCGAGTTGTCACTCCCGGGAAGAAGCCCAAAGCTGGACCTAAGCCTGAAACTAAGTGCTTCTACTGCAAAGAAAATGGTCACTAGAAGCGGACCTGCCCCAAACATTTGGCGGATAAGAAGGATGGCAAAGTGAACAAAGGTATATTTGATATACAGGTTATTGATGTGTACCTTACTAGTGTTCGTAGTAGCCCCTAGGTATTTGATACTTGTTCCATGCTATTATATTATCCATCTTGGATGTTTTATATGCATTTATATGCAATTTTATATAATTTTTGGGACTAACCTATTAACCTAGATCCCAATGCCAGTTTTTGTTTTTTTCCTTGTTTTCGAGTTTTACAGAAAAGAATACCAAACGGAGTCCAATTGACCTGCCAATTTTTGTGGATTTTTTATGGACCAAAATAAGCCCCCGAAGTGAAAGAGTTGGTCCAGAAGAGTCCCGAGCCATCCATGAGGGTGGAGGGTGTGCCCTACCCTCCTGGGCGCACCCCCTGCCTCGTGGATGACTCGGATACCCCCCTGACGTGAGACCAACGCCAAAAATTCCAATAAATACGGAAACCCCCAAAAAGAAACCTAGATCGGGAATTCCGCCACCGGAAGCCTCTTTAGGCACCAAAAACCAATCGGGACCCTATTCCGGCACCCTGCCGGAGGGGGGATCCTATGTGTCTGATCTCTCTCTCTCTCTCTCTCTCTCTCGTGTTCTTGATTTGGCACGATCTTGATGTACCCCGAGCTTTGCTATTATAGTTGGATCTTATGATGTTTCTCACCCTCTACTCTCTTGTAATGGATTGAGTTTTCCCTTTGAAGTTATCTTATCGGACTGAGTCTAAGGATTTGAGAACACTTGATGTATGTCTTGCGTGGGATACCCGTGGTGACAATGGGGTATTCTATTGATTCACTTGATGTATTTTTTGGTGATCAACTTGCAGGTTCCGTGTGAGGGAGTCCTGGATTAAGGGGTCCTCGGACAGCCGGACTATATGCTTTAGCCGGACTGTTGGACTATGAAAATACAAGATAGAAGACTTCGTCCCGTGTCCACATGGGATTCTCCTTTGCGTGGAAGGCAAGCTTGGCGATTCGGATATGTAGATTTCCTTCTCTGTAACCGACTCTATGTAACCCTAGCCCCCTCTGGTGTCTATATAAACCGAAGGGTTTAGTCTGTAGGACAAGGACAATCATAATCATAGGCTAGCCTCTAGGGTTAGCCTCTACGATCCCGTGGTAGATCAACTCTTGTAGTACTCATATCATCAAGATCAATCAAGCAGGAAGTAGGGTATTACCTCCATAGAGAGGGCCCGAACCTGGGTAAAAATCGTGTCCCCCGCCTCCTGTTACCATTAGCCTTAGATGCACAGTTCGGGACCCCCTACCCGAGATCCACCGGTTTTGACACCGACATTGGTGCTTTCATTGAGAGTTCCACTGTGTCGTCATCATAAGGCTTGATGG
The DNA here is from genome assembly GCF_002162155.2 of Triticum dicoccoides. NCBI lineage: Eukaryota > Viridiplantae > Streptophyta > Magnoliopsida > Poales > Poaceae > Triticum > Triticum dicoccoides. The sequence continues at coordinate 734,485,675 of NC_041393.1, read as the reverse complement.
CTCCTTCAATCATCTACAATGACGCGGTCCAGGGTGAGACTTTTCTCCTCGGACAGATCTTCGTATTCGGCGGCTTCGCACTGCGGGCCAACTCACTTGGCCATCTGGAGCAGATCGACATCTACGCCCCTGGCCATCAGGTCAGGTTTGGAAGGTCGAACTACATCGCCGACATCCGCGGAGACTTGATCTTCGATGGATTCGAACCCATGACAGCCGCTCCCTGTAGCCACGATGAACATGACTTAAATCTGTCATCGGACTATGCTCACGAGACAATGCCTATGACTGTCCTGGCCCTAGATCCAGAACAGATCATGCCGTCCGGGGATGGGGGGCTGGACCCCACCACGGAAGCAGCATACTCTATGGTGCTGGAGCCGAACACAGATCTAACCTCTTTTGAGGTCTGTGCCATCGGACCCTCGGACCCATCTCCGGATAAAGGTTCTGAACCGCGTGTGTCCGCGCCCGTCGAATCTAATTGGGCGCCGACCTTGGAGTTTACCTCCGTGGACATCTTTCAACACTCGCCCTTGGGTGATGTACTAAACTCATTAAATTCTCTCTCCTTGTCAGGAGATTCTTGGCCGAACTATGTCCGACTTGAGTGGGAAGCGAACGACGAAGGACTTTGTTGCCCACCCACCACCCACTTGATAGCCACTGTCGATGACTTGACCGACATGCTCGACTTCGACTCCGAAGACATTGACGGTATGGACGATGATGCGGGAGGAGAAGAGGAACCACCGTCCACAGGGCGCTAGACAACCAACTCGTCATATGACATTTACATGGTGGATACCCCCAAAGAAGACAATGGCGAGGACAAAAAGGATACAGGTGAGGACAAACCTCCCGAGAAGCAGCCAAAGCGCTGACATCAGCGGCATTGCTCTAAACCACGCCATGGCAAAAACTACAATACTGGCATAGGAGACAATAGCACTCTGGACGATGCCGAAGATAACAAAGACGACCCTACCTAGCCAAGCTTCGAATAGGCCGGACGGGAGGACGGGCAAGCCAGCCCTGATGAACAGGCCACAAACGAAGACTCGAAAGACGATAATTACATGCCTCTCTCTGAGGATGAGGTGAGCCTCGGCTATGACGAATTTACCGTGTTTGAGGATCCCGCCGAGCAGGAATGCTTCAAGCGCCGGCTTATAGCCACTGCGAAGAACCTGAAGAAGAAGCAGCAGCAACTCCAAATCAAGATCTGCTAACTGATAGATGGACTGAGGTCCTGGCAGCCGAGGAATACGGACTCGAGTGCTCAACCAAAAGTTACCCCAGGCGCAGGTTGTTACCTCAATTAGAGGACGAGGCGCTATTGTCACATCCCAAATTCTGGTCTGACCCAGGCTAGCTTCATGTGTGCATCATGTTTAAATTCAAATTAAACTTGAATTTAGGAATTTTCAAAAGCCTCAGAAAACCTCTAAAAATAACCAACATTTAAATCTTCTCAAATGAGTCCAAGAAAATGTTCCTGTTATTCTATAGAAATATTGGTAAGAGATAAAATTTAAACCAATATTTTTGGAGTCACAGAAATATTTATTTTGGCCATTTGAATTAATCCAATAACTATTTGCTTTGGATTTATATTTAATATATATTAAATATGACTCAAATAATTCTGGAAGTTTGTGAGTGGCTTTGTATATATTTTAGCAAGCCATATAATAACCTACAGAATTTATTAAAATGATTTAGTTGCTAAACTAAATCAAAACAGAGGAAGAAAAATAGATAACAAAAACAAATAAAAGAGAGAGAATCTTACCTGGCCTCGCCTGTGCAGCCCACCAACCGGCCCAGCACTGTAGCTGACCGACCCAGCCCACTACTGCCACCTCCCCTGTCATCTTCCTCCTTTGCCAGGAGGACAGGCGCGTGCCCGACGCGCGCGCACCTCCGTGCGCCACCTCCTGCTTACCGCCGACCGCCTGGAGCTAGCTAAGGGCGCCACGCAACCCCTCTGGCCCTCTCTCACTCTCCCTGGACCTTTCCCCCTCCTCTGCTCTCTCTCTCTCTCGCAGCCCGAGCGCAGCTCATCGCCACCGCTCGCCGTTGCCGCACCCAGAGCCTCCCCCTCGACCCCTCGGCCTGCCCAGTAGCTCAGCTACCTTGTCCTCGACCTCCACACCAAGCCAAGCGACGCCGGACGCACCCGAACGCCCTCACCACCGTCTTCTTCAACCTCGGGCCACCGAGATCGCCGGTGACCGTACGCCCGCTCCGTTGCTTCCCTGAGCTCCCCGAGACCACCGCTGCACTCCTCGTGAGCTTCTCCTTCGATCCCCTCCTCCCCCTTGCTCGTTTGTGCCGTGTAGTCACCGCCCTCTTTGAGCCCGAGAGCACTCCGCCTCCGGCCATGTCGCCGCCGCGGCCATAGCTGCTGCCACATGCGTCCAAGCGCATCACTGCTTTCAGCTTGCTCCCAGGAGCCGAGCGCACCCATCCGCTAGCCCTGCCATGCCCCCTAACGCCGAACCCGAGCTCGCCGTACTTCGGTCGCCGCCGCGAGCTTGTCTCCGGCGAGCTCACTTCACCCTAGCTCCTCCCGTTTGCTCTATCAGCTGCGCGCGAGCCCCAGCTACTTGTAGGACCAAACCGCGGTCGATTTGGTCGACCGTGGGCAAAATCCAAGCACCTCTGCCGTCTCTGGCGTCGCCGGCGACGAGCCGTGGACCAAGTCCGGTGAGGTTGACTCGTTTGACCTGGGGTTTGACCCCCCCAGGGTCACTGACGCGTGGGCCATGCCCCTATTTAGTTTAGGTGTGAGTTTAATTAGCACTAATTAACTTAGTTAATTAGTTGACTCACTGACAAGTGGGCCCAGGCTCTAATTAACCTAGGTTAGTGCTAACCTAACGCTAACTAACCCTGTTAGTTAGTTGTTACACTGACATGTGGGTCCCAGCCGTCAGGTTTGACCTGGGCTGGCGCCTTTGACCTGCTGACGTCACCCTAACGCAATGCTAATGCATTAATTCAATTATTGGGATTATTCTTATTCAGGAAATTTCACAAAATAATGCAAACTTCTAAAAATCATATAAAATCAACCGTAGCTCCAAATCAAATAAATTATATATGAAAAATGATCAGAAAAATCCAATCTATCCATCTGCACTGGTTTCATGCATGTTAGAACACATTAACCTTGCTGTTTAGGTGAAACAAGTTAATGCACTATTATGACCTCTTAAAATGGGTTTGCATTTGAATCTTTGGTTCAAATGGACTCATCTCAATCTGTTCTAGCTTGCATTAGCCAAAACACATTCTTATTGCCATGTCATAGCATGCATCATATTGTGCATTGCATTGATCGTGTTTCTTCTCTGTTTGTCGGTGTTGTTCCCCCTCGGTAGATGTTGTATCGATGTTGTGATCGTTGATACTGATGAAGACTCAATGCTATCTTCAGAAGTGCCAGGCAAATAAAACCCCCTTGTTCATTCCGATACAATCCCACTCTCTCGCTCCTGCTCTCTTTTACTGCATTAGGACAACAATGATTCAACTGTTACTTGTTACGGTAGTTGAACCCCTTTATCCTCTGCATGACCTGTCATTGCCACAGTAAATAGATGAAACCCACTAGCATGAGTAGGAGTTGTTTGAGCCCTGTTGTGCCTACTCATTCATGCTTGTTTGTCATGCCTGCTACTGCTTAGAGTTGAGTCAGGTCTGATTCATCGGGGATGAATCAGAGGTGTGTGAACATGTCCTACTGTGTGTGAGCTAAGTGTGTGAACATGATTTGGTAAAGGTAGCGGTGGGAGGCCATGTAGGAGTACATGGTGGGTTGTCTCATTGAAGCCGCCCTCAGGAACTGAGTTCTGTGTTTGTGATCCATGAAACAACTACTACCACGCATTGGGCCCGAAACCAATGGACCCTCTCGGCTTCTTAATCACCCTTGTTCTCTGTCCAGGAGTTGCAACTAGTTTCTAGTGTTTGTAGGATATGTGTTGGAGGTCGTGCGTAGTGCTGACCCTAGGGGTGGGCTATGATGCGGTAGATACACCGTGGCACGGTGTACCGGGCGCCCGTTTGGTGTCTCGGGAACCCTGCACACATCGTTTGGGGCTGTGAGCGAAACCCCGTCCGGATCTCCTCGCGGATGGAACCCGACTATGCGATAAACCTGGACTAGAGACTTGAGTGTTTAGGTAGGCCGTGGCCAACACCCTCGTTGAGCTTCCGCTTGAAGGTTGCCGAGTACATGTCGTGTAAACGGCGGTAAGTGGTGAGAGCGTGTGTGAAGAAGTACACCCCTGCAGGGTTAACATCATCTATTCGAATAGCCGTGTCCACGGAAAAGGACTTCTGGGTTGCCTGTACAGTTCATAGACAAGTGAAAGTGGATACACTAAAATACGCAAGATAAGTGTGAGTGCTATGGATGGCGTTCTCGTAGGGAGACGGGAGCAGATCCATAGTGGTGTATTGATATGGTGAATATGTGGACTCGTGTGCGCCACCTCAAAAGAGTTACTTGCAGTCATAGTTTAGGATAGCCACCGAGTCAAAGCTGGCTTGCTGCAGTTAAACCCCACCATCCCCTTGTTGATAATGATGCATATGTAGTTAGTTCTGATGTAAGTCTTGCTGGGTACATTTGTACTCACGTTTGCCTATTTTATGTTTTTGCAGAGAGACTTCAGTCTCGCTAGTAGTTCCATGTGGACTTTTACGTTTAGCTTGTTACCTCAGCTACGATCTTGTGCCCTCGGCAGGATCTGGTAGTTAGTCAGGCTTCTCAGCCTTTTTCATTTGTAGATGTCTGTACTCAGACATGTTAAGCTTCCGTTTGTGCTTTGACTTGTATGCTCTGAATGCTGGGTCGAGAGACCCATGTTTGTAATATCTCGCTCCTCGGAGCCTATTGAATAAATACTTGAGTTGTAGAGTCATGTTGTGATGCCATGTTGTATTTGCACATATCGAGCATATTGTGTGTATGTTATTGAAATGCTTGGTATGTGTGGGATCTGACTATCTAGTTGTTTATACTTAGTAGCCTATCTTACCGGGAAATGTCTCCTAGTGCTTCCACTGAGCCATGGTAGCTTGCTACTGCTCGGAACACTTAGGATGGCCGGCATGTGTCCTTCTTTGTTCGTGTGTCTGTCCCTTTGGGGAAATGTCACGCGATGAATACCGGAGTCGTGCTAGCCCAGTGCTACAGCCCGGATTCACTCGCTGATGACCGACACGTTCGTTGCTGGATCATGTATGCCTGTCCCTGTAAGTTAGTGCCACTTTGGGTTCACGACTAGCCATGTCAGCTCGAGTTCTTTGTCATACGGATGCTAGCGACACTATCATATATGTGAGCCAAAAGGCGCAAACGGTCCCGGGCCTGGTAAGGCGACACCCGTGGGAATACCGTGCGTGAGGCCGCAAAGTGATATGAGGTGTTACATGCTACATCGGTGTGGCATAGGATCGGGGTCCTGACAGCTATAGCCCACACTACCAGCGCATGATGCGGCTGACCGACCACCACGTGGCCGAGATAAAGCGGCGTATCAGTCCGAACACCAGCCCGCACCCCGTCGCCGAACGAATAGAAGCCCAAAGGCTCGGGGATACACACATGACCTGCGGTACGACTTGGGGGACAAAGCAGGACAGCCAAGATCGATCTACGGATCACGGGGGCGTACCCTAGTGCGCGACGACGGCCGCCACACCAGGTACAATAGAAACCAAACTGTCCAGGCCGAATACCGCAGACCCGCTCCATCTGAACTATGTCGCGAGATAGCCCGACATATACGTGCCGCACACCCCCTATGCTTCACTGATGAAGTAATGGAACACGAGTTCTCGGAAGGGTTTAAACCCGTAAACATCGAATCGTATGATGGGACAACAGATCCTGCAGTGTGGATTGAAGACTTCCTTCTCCACATTCATATGGCCTGTGGTGATGATCTCCATGCCAAGTATCTCCCACCAAAACTCAAGGGACCAGCTCGGCACTGGTTGAATAGTTTGCCCGAAAACTCCATTGGCAGTTGGGAGAACCTGGAAGACGCATTTCTTGACAACTTTCAGGGCACCTATGTACGACCACCGGACGCTGATGAGTTAAGTCACATAATCCAACAGCCCGGAGAGTTAGCCAGGAAATTCTGGACTCGGTTCTTAACCAAAAAGAACCAAATCGGCGGCCTTTAAGAATAACATCTGTGAAGAATGGCTAGCCCAACACCTTGGACAAGAGAAGCCGAGATCCATGGCAGCCCTTACGACGCTTATGACCCGCTTCTGTGCAGGAGAGGATAGCTGGCTAGCTCGTAGCAACAGCACCTCAAGTAAACCTGGAAATTCTAAATCCAGAGATGACAACGGCAAGCCCCGGCACAGCAAGCACAAACATCGAAACAATGGCGATAGCGTCGAAGACACAACTGTCAACACCGGATTCAGCGGCTCTAACACCAGTCAAAGAAAGAAACCATTCAAAAGAAACAATCCGGGCGCACGTCCAGTCTAGACCGCATACTCGACAATCCATGCCAAATTCACGGCACCCAAGGTACACCAGCTAATCATACCAACAAAGAATGCTGGGTCTTCAAACATGCCGGCAAGTCAAATGCCGACATCAAGGAGAGGGGTCGCAAAGCGATGACGATGATGAGGAGCCCCGGCCACCAAAGATAGGAGGGCAAAAGAGGTTCCCTCGGCAAATCAAAATGGTGAATATGATATACGCCACCCACATTCCCATGCGGGAGCGGAGGAGCGTACTAAGGGACGTTTATGCGATGGGGCCAGTCGCCCGAAAGAACAACCCATGGTCGTTCGTCTCGATCACCTTTGATAGGAAGGATCATCCGACCAATACCCGTCACGGCGGCTCAGCCGCACTGGTCCTTGACCAAATAATCGGCGGATTTCACCTCACTCGAGTCCTCATGGATGGAGGCAGTAGCCTGAACCTGCTTTATCAGGACACAGTGCGCAAGATGGGAATAGATCCGTCAAGGATCAAACCCACTAAAACCACCTTTAAAGGTGTCATACCAGGTGTAGAGGCGTGTTGTACAGGCTCAATCACACTGGAAGTGGTCTGTGGATCCCCAGATAATTTCAGAAGCGAAGAGTTAATCTTTGACATCTTCCCCTTCCGCGGTGGTTATCATGCACTGCTTTGACGAACCGCATTTGCTCGATTCAATGCAGTGCCACACTATGCTCATATTAAGCTTAAGATGCCTGGTCCACATGGCGTCATAACAGTCGATGGAAACACTGAATTCTCCCTCCGTACCGAAGAGCACACCGCTGCCCTAACGGCAGATGAACAGAGTGGCCTCTTTCACTCAAACATTAATTCGACGGCCAAGTTCCCGGACATTGTCAAAAGAGTTTGAACTACCTCGCGGCGCGATAGCCCAGCTCGTCAAGAGCTCAACTAACCAATTCGGCAATGGACGGAGGTGCGGCAAGGTGGTGTCCCACAATATGAATCAATCGCTAGGGGACACACAAACATTTTTTGTATTTTCTTTCAGGTTCACTTTTTGCCTAGGCCATCACCGGCGACCTGGCGACTGGACCTATGAAGGGAAGGACACACCGCGGCGGGAGATAGCTCGAATGCGTAGGGGAATCCCTAGATATTTCCCTCGATGATCATCCTACTATTATCCGGATCCGCATGCAGCTCCCGCCCTGGCCCCAGCAAGTTTCGAAGTCATATTCCTTTTTATCGCACTACTTGTACTCATACGCTTTGACGTATTATTCAATTACAAAACTGCGGCTTCATATGACGTTCACTTGCCATTTCTTTTTATTGATATTCTTTCTAAAATAGCAGTCGTACACTTTGGTATGCCTTAATATGCCAGGGGCTTTGTTGTACCCAGAATACGACAAGCAAGTCCGAACACCTTCACGGCTGTTCAGCACCCCGAACTTATAGCATTATATGCATCAGCTCCGAATCATGTCTTTGGTCAAATGTTGGGTTTGCCCAGCTCTCGTGTTTTGCTACCTTACGTTCCCTATATCGGCTAAGGCGGCACAGCGAGAAATACTGCGATTGTGTCCCGGTTCTTCCGGACAAGCACCTCGGTAGAGAAAGCCAAAAATTGACTGTCATGATGCTGTGGGAGCTGGTCGCTGTTCGAGAGGTCTCAAAATCCATAAAGATTTCTTTCGCATTATGTGATAACTAATGCAACGTGCGATGGATCTATTTTCTCCGATCAGGTGCTGATAGAGCCCCTAGTCAGGTCTTCCGAACACTAGGGGTTGCGCCTACCTTTCTTTTGTCAAACTCCTATGGCTAAGTGCTACCTCTTAAGCATGCGTTGGTTTTTCCCTTGAAGAGGAAAGGGTGATGCAGCAAAGTAGCCTAAGTATTTCCCTCAGTTTTTGAGAACCAAGGTATCAATCCAGTAGGAGGCTCCTCACAAGTCGCACGCACCTACACAAACAAACAAGAACCTCACAACCAACGCGATAAAGGGGTTGTCAATCCCTTCACGGAAACTTGCAAAAGTGAGATCTGATAGAGATAATAAGATAAGATAAATATTTTTGGTATTTTTATGATATAGATTGCAAAGTAAAAGATGCAAATAAAAGTAGATGGAAAACTTATATGATAAAAGATAGACCCGGGGGCCATAGGTTTCACTAGTGGCTTCTCTCAAGATAGCATAAGTATTATGGTGGGTGAACAAATTACTGTCGAGCAATTGATAGAAAAGTGCATAGTTATGAGAATATCTAGGCATGAGAATATCATGTCCGTAACAAGTAGATCGAAACGATTCTGCATCTACTACTATTACTCCACACATCGACCGACTCCTGCCTGCATCTAGAGTATTAAGTTCATACGAACAAAGTAACGCATTAAGCAAGATGACATGATGTAGAGGGATAAACTCATGCAATATGATATAAACCCCATCTTTTTATCCTCGATGGCAACAATACAATACGTGCCTCGTTGCCCCTGCTATCACTTGGAAAGGACACCGCAAGAATGAAACCAAAGCTAAGCACTTCTCCCATGGCAAGAAAGATCAGTCTAGTAGGCCAAACCAAACTGATAATTCGAAGAGACTTGCAAAGATAACCAATCATACATAAAAGAATTCAGAGGAGATTCAAATATTTCTCATAGATAAATTTGATCATAAACCCACAATTCATCGGATCTCGAAAAACACACCGCAAAAAGAGTTACATTGAATAGATCTCCAATAAGAGGAAGGGGAACTTTGTATTGAAAATCAAAGAGAGAGAAGAGGCCTTGGTCTGTGGTAAACTACTCACAACTCATCGGAGAGGCCTTGGTGGTGATGGAGAGGCCCTCCATAGTCAATTCCCCCTCCGGCAAAGCACCGACGAAGGCTCCAAGATGGGATCTCGCAGATACAGAAGGTTGCGGCTTTGCAATTAGGTTTTTGTGGTGCTCCTGGATGGTTTCGGGGTACGTAGATATATATAGGAGGAAGAAGTAGGTCGGTGGACGCTCGAGGGGCCCACGAGGCAGGGGGCGCGCCCAACCTTACTGGGCATGATGGCCACCCTCGTGACCGCGTCGCTCGTTGCTTGACGTCCACTCCAAGTCCCCTGGTTTGCATTTGTTCCAAAGAGATCGCTCCCGAAGGTTTCATCGCGTTTGGACTCCGTTTGATATTCCTTTTCTGCGAAACACTGAAATAGGCAAAAAAAACAGCAATTTGGGCTAGGCCTCCGGTTAGTAGGTTAGTCCCAAAATGATATAAAAGTGTAAAGTAAAGCTCATAAACATCCAAAACAGGTAATATAATAGCATGGAACAATCAAAAATTATAGATACGTTGGAGACGTATCAAGCATCCCCAAGATTAATTCCTGCTCGTCCTCGAGTAGGTAAATGATAAAAATAGAATTTTTGATGTGGAATGCTACCTAGCATAATTCGCAATGTAATTTTCTTTATTGTGGCATGAATGTTCAGATCCAAATGATTCAAAATAAAAGTTCATATTGAGCTGATAAACAATAATACTTCAAGCATACTAATAAATGTAATCATGTCTTCTCAAAATATCATGGCTAAAGAAAGCTATCCCTACAATATCATATAGTCTGGCTATGCTCTATATTCATCACACAAAGTATTTAATCATGCACCACCCCGATGACAAGCCAAGCAATTGTTTCATACTTTAGTATTCTCAAACTTTTTCAACTTTCACGCAATACATGAGCGTGAGCCATGGACATAGCACTATATGTGGAATAGAATGGTGGTTGTGGAGAAGACAAAAAAGAGGAAGATAGTCTCACATCGACTAGGCGTATCAACGGGCTATGGAGATGCCCATTAATAGATATCAATGTGAGTGAGTAGGGATTTCCATGCAACGGATGCACTAGAGTTATAAATGTATGAAAGCTCAACAAAAGAAACTAAGTGGGTGTGCATCCAACTTGCTTGCTCATGAAGACCTAGGGCATTTTGAGGAAGCCCATCATTGGAATATACAAGACAAGCTCTATAATGAAAAATTCCCACTAGCATATGAAAATGACAACATAGGAGACTCTCTATTATGAAGATCATGGTGCTACTTTGAAGCACAAGTGTGGTAAAAGGATAGTAGCATTGTCCCTTTTCTCTTTTTCTCTCATTTTTTTATTTGGCATTTCTCTTTTTTTATATATGGCCTTTCTCTTTTTTTTTTGTAAAGTCCGAAGTCTCATCCCGACTTGTGGGGGAATCATAGTCTCCATCATTCTTTCCTCACTTGGGACAATGCTCTAATAATGAAGATCATCACACTTTTATTTACTTACAACTCAAGATTACAACTCGATACTTAGAATAAAATAAGACTCTATATGAATGCCTCCGGCGGTGTATCGGGATATGCAACAAACCAAGAGTGACATGTATGAAAATCATGAGGGTGGCCTTGCCACAAATACATTGTCAACTACATGATTATGCAAGAGTATTATGACAATGATGATGCGTGTCACGATAAACGGAACGGTGGAAAGTTGCATGGCAATATATCTCGGAATGGATATGGAAATGCCATCATAGGTAGGTATGGTGGCTGTTTTGAGGAAGGTATATGGTGGGTATATGGTACCTGCGAAATTTGTGCGGCACAAGAGAGGCTAGCAATGGTGGAAGGGAGAGAGTGCGTATAATCCATGGACTCAACATTATTCCTAAATAACTCATATACTTATTGCAAAAATCTACAAGTAATCAAAAACCAAGCATTACGCGCATGCTCCTAGGGGGGGTAGATTGGTAGGAAAAGACCATCGCTCGTCCCCGACCGCCACCCATAAGGAAGACAATCAATAAATAAATCGTGCTCCAACTTCGTCACAAAGCGGTTCACCATACGTGCATGCTACGGGAATCACAAACTTCAACACAAGTATTCCTTAAATTCATCATTACCCAACTAGCATGACTCTAATATCACCATCCTCATATCTCAAAACAATTTTCAAGCATCAAATTGATCATAGCATCCAATTCACTTTCTATGATAGTTTTTATTATACCCAACTTGGATGCTCATCATTCTAGGACTAATTTTATAACCATAGAAAATACCATGTTGTTCTAAAGGAATCTCAAAATAATATAAGTGAAGCATGAGAGATCAACAATTTCTACAAAATTAAGCCACCGCCGTGCTCTAAAAGATATAAGTGAAGCACTAGAGCAAAAATTATCTAGCTCAAAAGATATAAGTGAAGCACATAGAGTATTCTAATAAATTCCAAAACATGTGGGTTTCTCCCAAAAGGTGCGTACAGCAAGGATTATTGTGTTAATCTAAAAATCAAAGACTCATATCATACAAGAAGCTTTAAGCAAAACACATATCATGTGGCGAATAAAAATATAGCTCCAAGTAAAGTTACCGATAGACGAAGACAAAAGAGGGGATGCCTTCCGGGGCATCCCCAAGCTTAGGCTCTTGGTCATCCTTCAATACCTTGGGGTTCTATGGGCATCTTCAAGCCTAGGCTCTTGCCACTCCTTATTCCATAGTCCATCAAATCTTTACCCAAAACTTGAAAACTTCACAGCACAAAACTCAACAGGAAATCTCATAAGCTTCGTTAGTGCAAGAAAGAAAAACCATCACATAAGTTACTGTAATGAACTCATTATTTATTTATATTGGTGTTAAATCTACTGTATTCCAACTTCTCTATGGTTCATACCCCCCGATACTAGCCATAGATGCATCAAAATAAGCAAACAACACACGAAAAATAGAATATGTCCAAAACAGAACAGTCTGTAGCAATCTGTAACTTTTGAATACTGCTGGAACTCCAAAAATCCTACCAAAATATGACATACAAGTAAATTTGTCTATTGATCTACAGCAAAAATAATCAACGCAAAATATTGTTTCTGTGATTTATTGAATTTTTTCCCGTGCATGCAAAGTTTCTGTTTTTCAGCAGAATCAAATTAACTATCACCGTAAGTTATCCTATTGGTTCTACTTGGCACAGACACTAATTAAAACATAAAAACACATCTAAACAGAAGCTAGATTGATTATTTATTAAATAACAGCAAGGAAAAATATTGGGTTTTCTCCCAACAAGCTCTTTTCTTTAAAGCCTTTTTAGCTAGGCATTGAGATTTCAATGATGCTCACATGAAAGACAAGAATTGAAGCATAAAGAGAGCATCATAAAACATGTGACAAACACACTTAAGTCTAACATGCTTCCTATGCATAGGAATTTTATAGGAAAAAAATTAGCAAGGCAAGCAATATCTAGCATATGCAAGGAAAAAGAGAGAAACAATAGCAATCTCAACATAACGAGAGGTAATTTAGTAACATGAAAATTTCTACAACCATATTTTACTCTCACATGTGGGATCATAATCAAATTCAACAAAATAGCTATCACATAAAATATTTTCAACATGATCCACATGCATGCAAAGTTGACACTCTTCCAAAATAGTGGGATTATCATTAACTAAAGTCATGACCTCTCCAAACCCACTTTTATCAAAAACTTCATAAGATTGAACATTATCCAAATATGTGGGATCTAATGTTGACACTCTTCCAAACCCACTTTCAGTATTATTGCAAACATTATTATCAATGTCATATTCATCATGGAGCTTAAATAAAATTTCAGGATTATAAGAAGAATCACCCCAATCATGATCATTGCAACAAGTAGTAGACATAGAAAAACTACCATCCCCAAGCTTAGGGTTTTGCATATTATTAGCACAATTGACATCAAGAGAATTTATAGTAAAATCATTGCAATCATGCCTTTTATTCAAGGAATTATCATGAATATCTTCACAAATTTCTTCATCACAATTTTCAGATTCACGAATTTCAAGCAAAGCTTCATAAAGATAATCTAGTGCACAAAACTCACTAGCAATTGGTTCATCATAATTGGATCCCTTAAAAAGATTAGAAAGCGGATGAGGATCCATAGATCTTAGGTTCTCTGTTTAGCAATAAATAAACAACTATTCCAACCAAATGAGCAAACAAGTCAAGTAAAACATCAAAGCAAACGAAAAAGACGAACAGAAGAAGGGTGAATAAAACGGCAAGGGTGAAGTGGGGGGGAGGAAAAAGAGAGGCAAATGGCAAATAATGTAATGTGAGGGAGATGAGTTCACTTGCTTTGATGTATTATTCAATTACAAAACTGTGGCTTCATATGACGTTCACTTGCCATTTCTTTTTATTGATATTCTTTCTCAAATAGCAGCCCTACACTTTGGTACGCCTTAATATGCCAGGGGCGTTGCTGTACCCATAATACGGCAAGCAAGTCCGAACACCTTCACAGCTGTTCGGCACCCCGAACTTATAGCATTATATGCATCAGCTCCGAATCATGTCTTTGGTCAAATGATGGGTTTGCCCGGCTCCCGTGTTTTGCTACCTTACATTCCGCTATATCGGCTAAGGCGGCACAGGGAGAACTACTGCGATTGTGTCCCGGTTCTTCCGGACGAGCACCTCAGTAGAGAAAGCCGAAAATTGACTGTCATGATGCAGTGAGAGCTGGTCGCTGTTCGAGAGGTCTCAAAAACCATAAAGATTTCTTTCGCATTATGCGATAACTAATGCAGCGTGCGATGGATCGGTTTTCTCCGATTAGGTGCTGATAGAGCCCCTAGTCCGGTCTTCCGAACACTAGGGGATGTGCCTACCTTTCTTTTGTCAAACTCCTATGGCTAAGTGCTACCTCTTAAGCATGTGTTGGTTTTCCCTTGAAGAGGAAAGGGTGATGCAGCAAAGTAGCGTAAATATTTCCCTCAGTTTTTGAGAACCAAGGTATCAATCCAGTAGGAGGCTCCTCACAAGTCCCACGCACCTACACAAACAAACAAGAACCTCACAACCAACGCGATAAAGGGGTTGTCAATCCCTTCACGAAAACTTGCAAAAGTGAGATCTGATAGAGATAATAAGATAAGATAAATATTTTTGGTATTTTTATGATATACATTGCGAAGTAAAAGATGCAAATAAAAGTATATGGAAAACTTATATGATAAAAGATAGACCCGGGGGGCATAGGTTTCACTAGTGGCTTCTCTCAAGATAGCATAAGTATTACGATGGGTGAACAAATTACTGTCGAGCAATTGATAGAAAAGTGCATAGTTATGAGAATATCTAGGCATGATCATGTATATAGGCATCACGTCCGTAACAAGTAGATCGAAACGATTCTGTATCTACTACTATTACTCCACACATCGACCGACTCCTGCCTGCATCTGGAGTATTAAGTTCATAAGAATAGAGCAACGCATTAAGCAAGATGGCATGATGTAGAGGGATAAACTCATGCAATATGATATAAACCCCATCTTTTTATCCTCGATGGCAACAATACAATACGTGCCTTGCTGCCCCTGCTGTCACTGGGAAAGGACACCGCAAGATTGAACCCAAAGCTAAGCACTTCTCCCATGGCAAGAAAGATCAATCTAGTAATAATTTGAAGAGACTTGCAAAGATAACCAATCATACATAAAAGAATTCAGAGGAGATTCAAATATTTCTCATAGATAAACTTGATCATAAACCCACAGTTCATCGGATCTCGACAAACACACCGCAAAAAGAGTTACATCGAATAGATCTCCAAGAAGAGTAAGGAGAACTTTGTATTGAGAATCAAAGAGAGAGAAGAAGCCATCTAGCTAATAACTATGGACCCGAAGGTCTATGGTAAACTAGTCACAACTCATCGGAGAGGCCTTGGTGGTGATGGAGAAGCCCTCCGTAGTCGATTCCCCCTCCGGCAGAGCGCCGACGAAGGCTCCAAGATGGGATCTCGTGGATACAGAAGGTTGCTGCGATCGAATTAGGTTTTCGTGGTGCTCTTGGATAGTTTCGGGGTATGTTGGGGATATAACTATTGAGTACAAACCGCCCAGGAGGGGCCGGTTTGCACTCAACTGTATTGAATCCCACGAAGACTCAGAAGATGGCGTTTTACTATGAAGCTTAGAGGCCCGGAGCCCAAAGGCGGATTAGGGCACATAGTGGTAAACTGCCATAGTCATGTAACTTATGTTGTAAGATAAGGAAGGGAGAGACCGAGCCGAACACTGGTATGAGTCGGCCTCGGGACTCTGTAGACCGGTCGGGCATCAACCCGTGTATATAAGGGGACGACATGACGGCGGTTCAGGGACAAGAAACACAACCCGATAGCCAGGCATAGCTTGTTTAGCTCCCTGGTTAGCGAGACCCCAATAATCCCATCACAACTAGACAGAGGCTTTCACCTTCATCGAAGGGGCCGAACTAGTATAAAACACTCATGTCCTTAGTCCGGTTTAACCCCTTTAAGCTAACCCGTCGCGATGGCTCCACGACTAAGTCCTTACACGAGGACATCTGACATGATATTTCCACGACAGTTGGTGCCCACCGTGGGGCTATCGCACGATGGTTTCAAGTTCTTGAAGGGCAGCTTTGAAGGACTCAAAGGATACGTGGCGGGCCAGATGACCAAGAGTCGTCGCAGCAAGCTCTACATCGACGATGCAGGCTAGGGCCCCGAGGCCGGCTCAATCGAGTACGGGTATCGGGTCCCCTTTGGCGGAATTCACGTCTTCATCGGCAAGATCGGCGAACCTGGCCCTGAGCCGGACATCTGCACCGACCTCGTCGAAACGGCTCAGCGTGCAAGTCCCGCCTGGATTCAGCCTCCCATGAAGCGTGCGTTCGTAGGATGTGTCCACGGGATCGGATCTGAACCGGTGTCTGAGGGTGACACGGTTGCTTATTCCGATAGCGAATCATCAGGTGAAACCGAATCTTTGGACCAAGTTCAGGATGGCGTGTTTGAAGGGTATTCCAATGGCACCAGTATTCCGGAATTTCTTGAAGCGCCGAACCATGTTGGAATCTTCATGGCCGGGACACATCGAACCTTGCAAAACTCTACTGCAATGGCGTCTGGACCGGTAGCGGGGGCAGGAGGCTCCGTGCGCCGGCCGGCTCAAGTTCTCTCCGGTTTGATGGATGCCTAGTTGGCTTTGTTAACCACAACAGTTACACCAGCAACGCAGGATCAGCACAATGCGGACATTGCTAGTCTGAAGGATCAGATAACACAAGCCAAAGCGAACTTAGCAGCTGAGGAAACCAGGATGGCTGAAGAGCGGGCCACTTTAGATGCTCAGGCGCAGAGGATTCAAGCCGAAAGTCATCAACTTTTGATGGATCAGAATGCTTCAAATCAGGTATTCTAGAGGAGACATCAGTCTCGCCTGCCGCTGAACTACAATGCGATGAATCTCTTTGGAACACCAGGAGCAGGAACTAGTAACCCGCCAGCAGTAAACTGGAATACCGATCTGAGGATCCGGGCGCCGGATCAACCTCAGGTGATGGGTCTGCCCTAGCATACGGACAACCCGCCGCGGTATACCACCCCGCCGCCGGGTCACTTTTCTACCCCATTGGATAATATGATAGCAGCGGTATCCCGGCTGGCTACTATTCCAATCGAAGGTGAATCGCCGGTAGCGGTTGAGATGCGGCGGGCCGGGGATCTTCTTCAAACAGCCTTGACACAGCAGCAAGCTTATTCATACAGCCGAGACAGGGTTCACTCAAACTCCACGTCCGAGCAAAAGCTATAGCAGGCATATGGATGAACCGGAGGTATCTAGCAGTGTGCGGCGTCGCATTGTCCCTCAAGGGCATGTTCCAGTGCATGGCGATTTGAACGCTCAAGACGTGGTGGATAATGGCAGGGCACGAAGAGAGGCCGCTTTAGCAGCACAACATACGGGTCGATATCAACCCGCCCCGGTCCAGCCAGCAGCATCAGTCGACCGAGGCGTCGGAGTTTCTTTCAGCTCGTGGGGAGTGTCGTGCCTTATTCCGGCTCTCCGTAACGTGCGACTGCCTAAGGACTTCAAGGGTCCACGCAAGGTGCCAAATTACACCGCTGATCAGCCACCCGAGGCATGGATGGAAAGCTATGAGATGGCAATGGAAATGCTGGACATTGATGAAGCAGCATGTGCAAAGTACTTCACGACGATGTTGGAAGGAACAACCTGGACTTGGTTGAAGAACTTACCACCTAACTCCATCGAGTCATGGGACCAATTGAAGGCCCGGTTTATAGCAAATTTCAAGGATACATGCAAACAGCCTATGTCAATTGTGGATCTGGATGCCTGTGTTCAAGGAGAGAACGAGTCGACAACTCATTGGGTGCGCCGGGTTTCAGAAGTTTTGCATTCATCGGACCGGATTAATTCTGGCCAAGCAATCATAACACTGGAGCGTAACTGCTGGTTTAAGTCGTTAAAGATGAAGTTGGGACGGCTTAAGTGCCACTGCAATGACATGGGAACACTTATGGCAGCCTTGGTTAAGTATGCCGATTCTGATAATACCAAGGATCCCGATTCTGATGAGGAGAAACTGGAGAAGGGAAAGAAGAACGGTGGTGCAAAGGGACAGCAGCACAACCAAGGAGGTCATGGGTACAATGGTAAGCGTAAAGCAGATTCAGATTTTGTAGCTAATGCTAATGTGCAGCGTCGTAAGGGTAAACCGCCCCAGCATGGCAGCACAATGAATCTGGAACCGTTTGTTGAATCAACCCTGTCCAAAGCATGGGACCAAGGAGGTTCCTGCGACACATCTCTGGAAAGATTGTAACATTATGGAGTTCAAAAACTCTGATCTTTTCCGGTATGATCAGGGTCCATCGGGCAGTTCAGGTCCAGGTTTTCATGGCGGCGGCGGTTCAAACTCTGGATTTCAGAATAAACAGGGCAACCAGAACAATTAAAGTGGTAATAACCAGTAGAGTAATCAAGGAAATCAGCAGCAGTCGGGTTATCAGAGTCACCCAAAGCAGTTGAATGGTGGGCAGTATCACGTATTCACCACTAGTTTGTGCAAGCGCGATCAGAAGCTTCACAAGAGGGCCGTTAATGCTGTTGAACCGGCAGTGCCACATTACCTGCGGTGGTCTGAGCAACCTATTGTATGGAGCAGAGAGGATCATCCGCCTCGGGTTGACAATCCGGGTCACCTAGCGTTGGTGGTGGCACCTCAAGTGGGAGGTTATAAGTTCACCAAGGTACTCATGGATGGAGGGAGTAGTATCAACATTCTGTATTATGAAACCTTCCGTCGCATGGGGTTGACAGACAAGAGTCTTAAACCATCCAACACTGTTTTGCATGGTGTGGTACCAGGTAAATCGGTATATCCTGTTGGCGAGATCGCTTTGGAAGTTGTGTTTGGTGATGAACACGATTCCCGGTCTGAGACATTAACCTTTGAGTTGGTGAGGATCCAGAGCCCGTACCATGCACTGTTTGGGCGACCGGCTTATGCAAAGTTCATGGCGAGGCCTTGTTATATTTACTTGCAGCTCAAGATGTCGGGTCACAAGGGGACCATTACAGTTCACGGAAGTCGTAAAATCTCTTTGGATTGCGAGGAAGGTGATGCGGCCTATGCTGAGTCGGTTTGTGCTACAAAGGAGTTAAAGTTTTATAAGGAAAACGTTGATCCGGCAGACATGACACCTCTGAAGAAGCCCACCACTGAGCATGACCCAGCCCTGCATTTCAAACTGGCTGATGAGACCAAACTTGTTGACTCTGTTCCTAGCAATTCATCCAAGCAGTTCAGCATCAGCACAAATCTGGATCCGAAATAGGAAAGCACGCTCATCGAGTTCATCCGTGAGAACCGAGACATTTTTGCATGGAAGCCTTCTGACATGCCAGGTGTACCGAGGGAACTCGCTGAGCACACTCTCAATATTGATCCCAAGTTTAAACCGGTCAAGCAATTTCTTCATCGGTTTAACGAGGAAAGGCGCAAGGCAATTGGTGAAGAGGTAGCCCGGCTGTTGGCTGCTGGGTTTATCATTGAAGTGTTTCACCCTGAGTGGTTGGTTAATCCGGTGCTTGTTCTTAAGAAAAATGGCACTTGGCGCATGTGTGTGGATTACACCGATTTGAACAAGGCTTGTCCGGCCGATCCTTTTGCTCTCTCGCATATTGATCAGATCATTGATGCGACGGCGGGTTGTGAGCGTTTGAGTTTCTTGGATGCTTATTCAGGATATCATCAGATCAAAATGGTAGTTAAGGACCAGGATAAGACCGCCTTGATCACTCCCTTTGGAGCCTTTTGCTATGTTTCTATGCCCTTTGGGCTCTAGAGTGCCCAGGGAACTTATCAGCGCTGTGTGTAGAATTGTCTTCATACTCAGATTGGGCGCAATGTTCATGCCTACGTTGATGACATTGTGGTAAAGTCTAGGAAGAAGGAGACATTGATAGATGATCTCAAGGAGATCTTTGACAATCTGCGAGTTTACAAGATGATGCTCAATCCGGACAAGTGTGTCTTTGGTGTTCCGGCAGGCAAGCTTCTAGGCTTTCTGGTGTCCAACAGGGGTATTGAGGCTAATCCGGAGAAGATCAAAGCGATTACATCTTTGGCTAAACCGGCGTGCATCAATGATGTTCAACGTCTAGCAGGGCGGATTACGGCCCTAAGCCGGTTTATCAGCCGTTTGGGAGAGAAGGCGATCCCTCTATATCAGATGCTGAAGAAAACAGGCACCTTTGTCTGGAGTGATGCGGCTAATACGACGTTTGAAGACATGAAGCGACAATTGGCTGAACCGCCAGTTCTTGCTGCTCCGGTTGACAAAGAGCCCCTATTATTATACGTGGCTGCTAATGCCCGTGCTATCAGTGTGGCAATTGTGGTAGAGCGCAAGGAGGTTGGTAAGGAGTACCCGGTTCAACGACCGGTTTACTATATCAGTGAAGTGCTTATCGAGTCGAAGCAGCGGTATCCGCATTGGCAGAAGCTCGTATATGGGGTTTTTATGGCAAGTCGGAAGCTCAAGCAGTATTTCCAAGGCCATCCCATTACGGTTGTCAGTTCAGCTCCGTTGGGTGATATAATTCAGAACAGGGAGGCAACTGGCCGGGTTGCAAAATGGGCAATTGAACTTGGTCCCCATGGCTTGAAGTATGTGCCTCAAACAACCATAAAATCTCAAGCACTTGTGGATTTCATAAATGATTGGACCGAGTTACAAGCACCAGAGGACAAACCAGACAGTACATATTGGACGATTCACTTTGACGGATCTAGGCAATTGGAGGGCTCGGGGGCTGGAGTTGTTCTTACTTCCCCTCGAGGTGATAAAATTCATTATGTCCTCCGTTTAATGTTCCCCTGTACTAACAATGCATCTTAGTATGAGGCTCTGCTCCATGGGCTCCGAGTGGCCAAGGTGATGAATTTAAGCCGGGTAAGATGCTTTGGAGACTCTGATCTGGTGGCTCAGCAAGTTTCTGGCACTTGGGACTCTAAGGATCCACTCATGGCGGCTTACAGACGTGAGGTGGATATTGTGGCGGGTCATTTCAAAGGGTATCAAGTTGAGCATATCGATCGGCGCAAAAACGAAGCAGAAGACGCTTTAAGCCGGCTTGGATCTCAGCGTAAACCGGTACCTCCCAATACCTTTCTAGATATATTGCATAACCCATCTGTTAAGTTGCCTACAGAGGAGGATTTGGTTGTTCCTGATCCAGAGGCTCAATTGGTGGTCGCTTTACATGTTGTGCCGGATTGGACAGTTCCATATCTGGCGTACATGAACCGGGGCGAGTTACCAGATGATGAAGTCCTGGCTCGGCAGATAGTCCGGTGGTCCAAGTCCATGGTTATTCACAATGGCGAGTTACACCGTTGCAGCATCTGAGGCGTATTTCAGCGTTGTGTTTCTCCGGACAAAGGCCAAGAGATCCTCCGGGAAATTCATGAAGGAGATTGTGGTCATCATGCCGGTTCAAAGTCCTTGGTTGCAAAAGCTTTCCGTCATGGGTTCTACTGGTTGATAGCTCATGCTGATGCGGAGGATCTGGTAAAGCGATGTGATGCTTGTCAAAAGTTCTCACACAGGGCTCGTGATCCGGCTCAAGAATTACGGATGATTCCCATCACTTGGCCATTCGCCACCTGGGGGCTTGACATGGTGGGACCCTTTAAACGCTCCAAGGATAAGAAGACCCACCTGCTGGTGGCGGTTGACAAATTTACCAAGTGGGTTGAAGCGGAGCCTGTCAGCAAGTGTGATGCGGCTACGGCGGTTCAATTTCTCAAAAAGATTATCTTCCGCTTTGGTTTTCCACACAATATCATCACGGATAATGGCACAAACCTCTCTAAAGGTGAGACGAAAGAATTTTGTCAGAGAGAACACATCCGGCTTGACTTAGCATCTGTGGCGCACCCCTAGACCAATGGTCAAGTAGAGAGAGCTAATCAAGAAATCTTGAAGGGTATTAAACCCCGGCTTATGGTTCCTTAAAGCAGACGTCGGGTTGTTGGGTGGAAGAATTACCTTCTGTGTTATGGAGCATCAACACCACTCCCAACAGATCGACGGGTTACATGCCTTTCTTCATGGTGTACGGGGCAGAGCCGGTCTTACCAAGTGATATTCGTCACGATTCGCCCCGGGTTGCTAATTATGTTGAAGCGGACAATGAGCAAGCACGCCACGAGGCGTTGGACCTGTTGGATGAAAAACGAGATATGGCTTTAGCCCGTTCGGCGGTTTACCAGCAAGACCTGCGGCGTTATCATAGCCGCCGGGTTAGAACAAGAACCTTTCAAGAAGGGGATTTGGTGCTCCGGCTCATCCAGGATCAGACCGACATGCACAAGTTATCCCCACCTTGGGAAGGACCCTTTGTGGTCAGCAAAAATCTGCACAACGGATCATACTACCTCATTGACGTTCGAGACAACTCACGTACTTTTGAGGAGGAGACCCGGCGGCCGTGGAACATAGCTCTCCTATGGCCTTACTATACTTGAGCCATAGGCTTTTCTTATGTACATATTTTGACAATGTATATATTATGATCAATAAATAAACCAGCATCCTTGCTATAAGCAGGGCCTCTGCTGTTTTTTCTCAAATATCCTTTGAGTTGCATGGGGGCTTCAGCTGACAAAGCGGAGTACTACCTATTAAACTGGCTATCAGGCCATAATACAGCTCGGGAGCTTCACACCCAAAGGGCCAAAGAGAGTTTGGATGGTATGCACAGCTCAAACATAGGCACTCCATGAGCATAGCTCATCATGTTACTTGGGGGCTCCTTGTGTCAAATACCTAGGAGTTTGATCGGACCCTT
This sequence comes from Triticum dicoccoides, assembly GCF_002162155.2. Taxonomy (NCBI): domain Eukaryota; kingdom Viridiplantae; phylum Streptophyta; class Magnoliopsida; order Poales; family Poaceae; genus Triticum; species Triticum dicoccoides. Next base: position 734,462,898 of record NC_041393.1, on the reverse strand, counting down.
GTAACTGGGTATCGACCCACGGCTTGGAAGCCTGGTATATTTACCTAAAACCCCGGGTTAACCTGCCTTCATCAAGTAAGCCACTCCTATCCAGGTCATCCTGGCATGACCCTTCGAACGTTTGACAGCTACTCTCATTGAGACCCTGCACTTGTCAAAGTTAAAATGGTGATTGGTTAGTTGTAGGGCCATCTTAAAAGGCTTTGTCAAATGGTTTAACTCAGCGGCCTGGCAGCCCATGAAAAGCCTCGAATTTGGGCCTGGAAGCCCTTGAAAAGCCTCGACTACACAGTCTTATTTGCACTTGTTTGTTTTTGCTGATTTTTGTGTTAAACCGGCATCTTCGGTCTCGTATGGCTTTTCAAGTCATCATTTTAACTCGGTGTTTGTTAACCCGGCTTGGGTCTCAACTAAAGGTTGACGAACCTTATTATTAAACCAGAGTTTATTAACCCGGCCTGGCTTTGACTACTTGTCGCCAGTTTTTAAGCATATGGTGTTCATCGTAGCCCGGCATGACTTCTTATACACCATCAGTACAAGGTGAAGTTGTACAAAAAATTTCAAGATTTGGGTCTTCACCCTTATTACAGTCAAAGGTTGGTAAACCAACTAACATGATATCACATCATAGGTATGAGTTATTTCATATTTCGTAAAGTTTGATTATCAATCAGGCTTTGCCTTGGGCATTATGACCCGTCCGGCGGTAAACCGCCAGGACAATTCTTTTTATGCAGACATAGGGATTGCATCTTATGATATATGAGCCAACATTGAAATTTCCATGACGGATCACATAAAGTATTTCCCACTGCATGATGGCAGCCGATCAAAGTATTTTTGCTACCCTATTACAAGGCACTTAAACAGCCCAAAATATGGAATTGTCTTAGACCGGACAGTTTTTGTGCAAAGTCAATCGGATTGCCGGATCAAGCATCATCACCATGTTGACGTGAGGTAGATGGATCATCTGGCGTCGGTTCAACCTCCTCATCCTCCTCCAGTGGCTGGAAGTCAGCGGTGGTCCAGTCAATCCGGGTTAAGGCCTGAAAGACAGCCTCTTCACTTATAAGATCAGTCGGATCAACGTCAGGGGCGTAAGTATGCTTACGGATTGGCGGAATAAGATTTTGCACTTCCGGAATGACAGCCTCAACCCGTTTGTTGTCAGCATCATAGAAAGACCGGTGAACCGTCAAGTTTGCTTCTTCTGCCAGTTGACTCGCCAGAGGATGCATCTCTCTTGTTACACGCTTGAGGGTGTCATTGTCAAACACTGCCCCATTTTCCTGTTCACTAGGAAAGCCCTTGGCAATGTCGACCGGATCAAGGTCAGCTATCCATGCCTTGGCTCCGGTCAGTGCTAACAAAGTGCCAGCCCTGGCAGCGGACCGCTTCACCTCTTCTATCTCTGCTGGCGTTGTAGATAACTTAGCCAGAGTGTCCTTGATCAATGTTGGGGCTGCATTGTCAAAAGAAGTTGCGCAGATAACCCGTTGGGCAACGGTATACAACTGCTCAATCAGCGTATAGGCGGCCTTGAGCTTCTTCCGCATATCAGAGCCTAGCTGAGCAATGCGGCCACCTACAGCGGTTTACGGATTTAAAGTTAAACCGGAAAAATTCTAAAGCGGAATGTTCATAAAGCATTGGCAAACAGTACTTACCAAATATTGCAGAAGTCATGGCATTGATTTGGCGCTTTAATCCAGTAAGCTCTTCCATCACCGGTTTAAGAGCTGCTTCAGCGTCTTCCGCCCGCTTCAGCAACCCAGCCTTTTTGGTATCCCAGTTGCTCCGCTCAGACTTGAACCACTCCTTGAGCTTCTCCATGGTGGTTAAGGCAGTTTTCAATTCATCCCTGGCCTTGGTAGTTTCTGCTTGTTGGATTTTCACATTTTCTTGAAGATCGGCAATCTGAGAGACTTGTTGATTTATTTCATTCTGCCACAGCAAGAAGAGCATATCAATACCTTCTTTCAAAGTCCCAAGCATATAACCAGTTATACACTTGACACTTGGGGGCTAATGAGGATTACTTTCTTCTACTTATTATTGAAGTCCCATGGATTAATAATACAAGTGTTAATCATGGCACTTGGGGGCTAATGTGTGTTTGATCAGAAATGCACAAGGGAAATCAACAAAGTACGGTCTGATATATGCAAAGTCCCGATTGGGTTTTCTAAAGCCAAACCGGCCCTTGGGGGCTACGATGCAATGCAGGTGCAGAGTAAAGGATCCAACAATTTACCTCATAGCGCTCCTTCATCAAATTTACCAAACCGGCCTCATAGTCTCGGCTGGTGAAGAGACGGTTCAAGAAGCCGGAATGAAGGTCTTGCAAAGATAAATTGGCATAGTCTGACAAATCCGTTTTGCTTTTCCCCTTGTTTATAAATGCAAATTCATCCTTGGCGGTATGCTTGGATAAAACAACTGGATTGCCTGGGGCGGTATATGCTGTGCCAGTAACAACAACATCATCATCGGCGGCGGGGCCTGACGGATTGATAATTTCCTTAGCAGGGCTTGGCGCTTTGGCTGCAGGGCTAGGCGGATTGGTAGTATGGCTTGGCGGATCAACAGTTGGATTTGGAGGGGTGGCATCAGGAGTTGACGTATCAACCTGTATCTCTGGTTCAGCCACTGGCGGATTAGCATCAGCACCTGGATTTTCCGGAGCAGAGTGGTCTGTGGCAATCTCAGGATTTTGGCCCTCATTTTCAGGGGTCTTCTCCGGATCAACTTCGTCAGCATGGCCGCTGGTCTTGGCCTTTCTACTCAATCGGGCCTTGGCGCTACAACATTCAAAGTTAGAATATGATAAACCGACGCATGAAGAAACAATGCAAAAATGTACTTACCCAACAACGATCTTCAGGGGAGGCAGCTGAGTGGTTGATGAACCGCCAGACGAGTTGGACGAACGATGCCTGATAATTCGGATCAGACGGATTGAGTGGGCATCGGAAGAAACCCTTCAAAGGATAAAGCTTTTCAGGAGAATAAGTCACCTCTGGACGACGTTTCTGGTTTGGGGTATCTGGTAATACAGATGACGTGATTTGCTGACCGCTATGCCCGGTTGTACAATGTTCTGCAGCTTGCTGTGACTTCACAGAAAATTTTGGATCCAAATGAGCAAGAGGGTGAGATAGTTTTACTTTCCGGATTGTGCGGCGAACTTTTGGAACCGGCACAAGATCAGAATCGGAAGAAAGAGGGATTACCTCAGCATTATCTGTGTGGCTCGCCTCAGCCTCCTCCTAGGAAACAATCATTGTCAATACAATGTACAAACAAGGAATCAAGTTAGTCAAGTTTTACCTCTGCATATGATTCCTCATCTTCTGGCGGATCAGAAGACTCGGCGGTTTTCTTCTTGGAAACCTTCTTGGTAACTTTTGTCTTTGGACGAGCCTTGGCCGGTTTAGTACGTTTCCAAAAGGAGCTGTTGGCCTGTAACAGTAAGGCAAAGCAATATTAAACACATAGTTAAAACGGAGGCGAATCAGTAAATAATAAGATAAATTTTACCGCTGGTGGAGGATTGAAGACGCAAAAAGGTGCCAGTCCGGTTTGACTGCATGCAGAGATTGTCTCATCAAGCATCTTCTTTGTAGATTCAGTAACTTCAAGTTCTGTCATTTCCACTTCATGATAGCATTGAGGGTCTTTTACGTTGCCAGTGTATTCATGCATCAATCCGGGACGGCGGCTTAAAGGCAAAATACCCCATGATACCCAGCAGCGGACGAGGTCAATGCTAGTTAAACCGTTGGCCATGAGGGCCCGGACCTTGGCGATTTGAGGAGCAAAAGCCCTTCGCTCTGCGGCGGATAAGCGTGATGGTAATGGATGGTTGTTGCTAAGTCGGTGTGGATGATAACCCGGTAGAGGATTTTCTCTATCAGGGGTAGTGTTCCGGCAGTAAAACCAAGTCTGGTTCCAATCCTTAGGATGGCTATGATGTTTTGCATGTGGGAAGTCAACTTCTTTCCGTTTCTGAGTTGAAACACCACCAAGCTCTGTGTTGGGACCACCAGAGAACTCTGTGCGACGGTTCAAGTGAAAGAAATCCCGGAACAACTCCACAGATGGCTCTTCTTGGAGGTAAACTTCGCAGAAGACCTGAAAGTTCCATATATTGGACACGGAATTCGGTCCAATGTCTTGTGGATGGAGCTGGAAGCTTGCGAGGACATCCTGGAAATTTTTTGATCCGGGCGGGCTGAATCCCCGGTCTATGTGTTGCATAAAAACAACCACTTCTCCATCTTGAGGTTCAGGAGGGCATTCAGAATCCGGAACACGCCATTGCAGGATCCTTTTGGAAGCTAAAGCGCCAGTGGTGACATATCCATTGATTTGTGTCTCCGTAATCCGGGATGGAACCCAATTGCAGGCAGCAAATTGTTTCGTCATCTCGGAAAGGAAAGCTGAAAGAAAAAATAAATGCCGGTTTACAAATTAAACGGTTTAAGTGTATTTTCCAATGTTAAACTGGCGAATTGCTGATCAAGTTCGGGTGGCGGTTTAAGAGAGGGCTAATGGTATATGGCGGATTGGTCATCAAAGGTTAAACCGCCCAAAGGCAGAAGGGCTTGGGTTCGAAATCTGCTAAGTGTTGACAGAAACAAGTTTCACACGATTATGGGATTAATTTGGATCTACCAAAGGTTCAGTAAGAAAATTTTCTGTGATCTATGAAGGTGTTAAACAGAGAAGAGAAGTTCATGCGTTCTATCAAGGGAGTCCATACAAAGAGGAAGACCTACTAAGTACTAAACTGGATGCGGAGCAACTACCGCACGGGATTTATGCTACGGTTGAGTCAAAAAAAAGCTATGGCAGAAGTGAATACGAAGAGACTAGGGATGAGCACCTATGAACGCAGATGAAAATAGGAGCCCTAAGAGATAGATCTAGGGTTATGAGGGAGAAGGTTTACCGGATGCGCAGGACAGCGGAGGAACGCCGAAGGTCTCTGGTACAACCAGGTTGATGCAGCGGCCTCTGACTGATGCAGCATTCGAGGGTCGAGGGCGGCGGCGGAGCTTCAGAGCTGGGGCGTCGCGAGGAAGAAGAAGAAGTGCGGAAGGGGAAGAAAGGAAAGGGCCCCGGGGTCTATTTATAAGGAAAATGGATAAGGACCGGCGCGAAAATCAAGGAGTCAAAAGTGGCGAGTGGCGCAGCTGTCACCTCGATTTCCGAGATGATATTAATAAGAGGAATCTTTTTATTCATTTTTCTACAGAGATGACGTCATGATGATCCGTTTCTGTATCCAGAGGATGACGTCACGGTGGTTTAACAAAGTTTATGAAGAAGATGTCATGGCGGTTTACGGGAAGCAAAGGAAGATGTTCACGGGACTTTCCTAAGTACTGAAGATTGACATGAATAAATTCAAATCACTTTGGGGCCTAATGTTGGGGATATAACTATTGAGTACAAACCGCCCAGGAGGGGCCGGTTTACACTCAACTGTATTGAAGCCCACGAAGACTCATAAGATGGTGTTTTACTATGAAGCTTAGAGGCCCGGAGCCCAAAGGCGGATTAGGGCCCATAGCGGTAAACCGCCATAGTCATGTAACTTATGTTGTAAGATAAGGAAGGGAGAGACCGAGCTGAACACTGGTATGAGTCGGCCTCGGGACTCTGTAGACCGACCGGGCATCAACCCGTGTATATAAGGGGACGACCCGGCGGCGGTTCAGGGACAAGAAACACAACTCGATAGCCAGGCATAGCTTGTTTAGCTCCCTGGTTAGCGAGATCCCAATAATCCCATCACAACTAGACGTAGGCTTTCACCTTCATCGAAGGGGCCGAACTAGTATAAAACCCTCGTGTCCTTAGTCCGGTTTAACCCCTTTAAGCTAACCCGTCGTGATGGCTCCACGACTAAGTCCTTACACGAGGACATCTGACGTGATATTTCCCCGACAGGGTACGTAGATATATATAGGAGGAAGAAGTAGCTCGGTGGATGCTCGAGGGGCCCACGAGGCAGGGGGCGCGCCGGCCACCCTCGTGACCGCCTCTCTCATTGCTTGACATCCACTCCAAGTCCCCTGGTTTGCATTTGTTCCAAAAAGATCGCTCCCGAAGGTTTCATCGCGTTTGGACTCCGTTTGATATTCCTTTTCTGCCAAACACTAAAATAGGCAAAAAAACAGAAATTCAGGCTGGGCCTCCGGTTAGTAGGTTAGTCCCAAAAATGATATAGAAGTGTAAAGTAAAGCCCATAAACATCCAAAACATGTAATATAATAGCATGGAACAATCAAAAATTATAGATACGTTGGAGACGTATCACTAAGTGAGGGTGACAAAGCCTTATAGTCCGATTGCCTAGTTCGTTGTGCTGAACACCTCCTTAAAGGACCCAAAATTGGGGTAAAGAGTGTTTGGATTTATCCCGAACACCCCTGTACTTCCAACGTGGGGGCAGAAGCCGACGAGTGGCCAACTCTTAGAATTAATATAAATCATGGCCGCACAGGAGGTAAAATTATTAAAAAACAAGCACTACATAGTAACCTTGTTTCATATTACAACGCCGGACAACATGAATATATTCATGGGAAAATAATGTCCTTGGCACAATGTTCCACCACAAGGCGGGATCCCTTTAGGACACCTTCGTAGTACAATTCAGGTTTGCGGTGCTCCTTCCCTTCAGGTGGTCCTTTGGTCATCAGCTTAACAACGTCCATCTTTGCCCAGTGCACCTTAACATGGGCAAAAGCCATTCGGGCACATTCAATACAGACCGACCGCTTGATCGCGTCAATCCAAGGACATGCGCTAACCAGCCGCTTCACGAGCCCGAAGTAGCTGCTGGGAATTGTTTCGGCAGGCCATAGCCGAACAATCAAGTCTTTCATGGCTAGTTCGACCGCCCTATGCAGCTCGACCAGCTGTTTCGGCTAATTGATAAAGGGCACAGGATGTTCTGGCGCAAGGTATTGCGACCAGAACAGTTTCTCCGTAGAACTCCCTTCTTCGGCTTGATAGAATTGTGCGGCATCAGATATGCTGCGCGGCAAATCTGCAGACGCCCCTGGAGAGCCCTGAGTTCGGGTTAGCAACAGGAATCTTTCCTTCACATACTTGCTTTGCATAGAAAAAGCCTTACCCGGTGCGATATTTCTCGCCTCCTGGATTTCCTGGAAGGCGCCTTGGGACTCACCCTGGGCATCGCGTGCGGGCTTGATGAGCCTTGCTGAGTTTGGATTCTTTATCCGACAAGCTCGGCTCCAAGGTCTCGCACCTATTCATAGCTTCCTGGAGTTCTTGTTGAACTTCAGCAACCCTGGCATCTTGTTTTTCACGATCGGCCTGCTCCTTGGCTGCCCTCTTTTCGGCTTCGGCCACCGCCTTCTTAAGAGCCTCGACTTTGGACGTCGCTCCTGGCACACATCACGATGTTTTTTCGTCAAAATCAATCCTTGATTGATACTGAATCAAAACAAGGTCTTACATACCTTGATTATCCTCTAACTGCTTCTTCACTTGGCCGAGCTCTTCTTCGGCCCGCTCCAGACGCTGCTTCATTCCATAGACTTCCGCAGTATGAGAAGTGGCAGTCAATAAAGGCGCCTGCTTAAACAAAACATAATAATAAATAAGGGTGTCGCATGGTAAGTCTCCTGCGAGCATATATTCGATCCTCTGTCCGGCTTTTATTTTCAAACACCAAACAGTGTATAAGGGGCTAGTATCTATACTATGACACACTTCAAGCCTCACCACTTACCTCAAAGCCTGTTAAAAGGCTAGTGCGGGCTTCAGTCAGCCCGCTTTCCGCAGACTGAATCTTCTCAATCACCGCACCTATAAGGGCGCACTGTTCTTCAATGATGGAAGCGTTCTTTAACGTTGTTGATAAAGCATTCGGCACCTCTGGCTGGACTGAGTTCGCCGGTGGAACAGACGCACCCTGATACGTCTCCGTCGTATCTATAATTTTTGATTGTTCCATGCCAATATTCTCCAACTTTTATATACTTTTGGCAACCTTTTATACTATTTTTTGGGACTAACATATTGATCCAGTGCCCAGTGTCAGTTCCTATCTGTTGCATGTTTTTTGTTTTGCAGAAAACCAATATCAAACGGAGTCCAAACGGGATAAAAACCGACGGAGATTTTTTTGGAATATTTATGATTTTTGGGAAGTGAAATCAACGCGGAACGGTGTCCGGGGTGGTCACAAGGTAGGGTGGCGCGCCCTGCCCCCCAGGCGCGCCCCTGACTCTCGTGGTCCACCTGTAAGGCGGTTGACGCTCTTCTTTTGCCGCAAGAAAGTTAATTTTATGAGAAATATCTGGGCGAAAGATTCACCCCAATCGGAGTTGTGGATCTCCGGATATTTAAGAAACGGTGAAGGGGTAGAATCAGAGAACGCAGAGAACGCAGAAACAGAGAGATAGATCCTATCTCGAAGGGGCTCTCGCCCCTCCCACGCCATGGGAGCCAAGGACTAGAGGGGAAACCCTTCTCCCATCTAGGGAGGAGGTCAAGGAAGAAGAAGAAGAAGGGGGGCCCTCTCCCCCTTGCTTCCGGTGGCGCCGGAGCGCTGCCGGGGGCCATCATCATCACCGCGATCTTCACCAACACCGCCGCCATCTTCACCAACATCTCCACCAACTCTTCCTCCCTCTATGAAGCGGTGTAACCTCTCTCTTACCCGCTGTAATCTCTACTTAAACATGGTGCTCAATGCTATATATTATTTCCCAATGATGTACGGCTATCTTACGATGTTTGAGTAGATCCGTTTTGTCCTATGGGTTAATTGATGATCGTGATTGGTTTGAGTTGCATGCATGTTTTATTATTGGTGCTATCCTATTGTGCCCTCTGTGTCGCGCAAGCGTGAGGGATCCCCGCTGTAGGGTTTGCAATATGTTTATGATTTGCTTATGGTGGGTTGCATGAGTGACTGAAACACAAACCCGAGTAAGTAGGTTGTTTGCGTATGGGATAAAAGGGGACTTGATACTTTAATGCTATGGTTGGGTTTTACCTTAATGAATCTTTAGTAGTTGGGGATGCTTGCTAGAGTTCCAATTATAAGTGCATATGATCCAAGTAGAGAAAGTATGTTAGCTTATGCCTCCCCCTCAAATAAAATTGCAATAATGATTACTGGTCCAGTTATCGATTGCCTAGGGACAAATAACTTTCTCGTGACAACAAGCTCTTTACTTTCACTAATTTAATTGTGTCTTTATCTAAACAGCCCCTAGCTTTTATTTACTTGCTCTTTATTATCTTGCAAACCTACCCTATCACACCTACAAAGTACTTCTAGTTTCATACTTGTTCTAGGTAAAGCCAACGTTAGGCGTGCATAGAGTTGTATCGGTGGTCGACGATAGAACTTGAGGGAATATTTATTCTACCTTTAGCTCCTCGTTGGGTTCGACACTCTTACTTATCGAAAACTGTTGCGATCCCCTATACTTGTGGGTTATCAAGACCTTTTTCTGGCGCCGTTGCCGGGGAGTCATAGCGTGGGGTGAATATTCTCGTGTGTGCTTGTTTGCTTTATCACTAAGTAATTTTTAGTTGCTCTTCTTAGTTTTTCTCTATCTGTAGTTATGGATATGGAACACAAAATACCAAAAAAATAGGTGTACTTGCTACTCATGAGGATGGGGTAACTCCTAAAACCCTCGATTCTCATCATGAGAAAAATATTTTGTACTACTTTGATAATCCTAAGAAAACCCCATTCAACTTTATAATGGGAGTAACGTTGGATCAATGTGAATACTTTAGGGATTATCGCTCGACACGAAAAGGGAAACTATTATGGGATCAAATTAATATGTTGAAGTGGTATGCTAGACAACTATGCTCGGAATATGATTATACTTGTTGCTCTAGGATGAATGCTCCACACCTCCCCTTTTCATGCAAATTTAATGATAATGAAACCTTGGCTTCTTATGCTAGAGGTATATATGATTACTATGATGTGGAAAAAATAGAAGAATTTGTTGCTTTTATGGGTGCTTATGAAATTGAATCCATGTTTAAAGAGTTTGATGATTTTGATGATGCTTGTTATAGATCTGAAAATTTAGCTATCCTTAAATATTGTTATTATAATTATGAATATAATGCCTATATTAATGCACTTATTAAGAAAGTCTCCGCTGTCCAAGAAGAGACTAATATTTTGCAGGAATCTATGGAAGAAGAAATTTATGAAACTAGGAGCTCATTGGATGAAAAATATGAGGAGGAGAGCGAAGAACAAAAGGAGGAAGAGCGGATTGATCACCCGTGCCCACCTTCTAATGAGAGTAACTCTTCAACTCATACATTGTTTAATTCCCCTTCGTGCTTACTAAAGGATGATTGCTATGATGACTGCTATGATCCCTATGATTCTTTTGAAATATCCCTTTTTGATGATGCTTGCTATGCTTGTGGCCAAGATGCCAATATGAATGATGCTTATGGAGATGAACTTGCTATAGTTCCTTATGTTAAACATGAAATTGTCACTATTGCACCCACCCATGATAGTCCTATTATCTTTTTGAATTCTCCTGATTATACTATATCGGAGAAGTTTGCACTTATTAAGGATTATATTGGTGGGTTGCCTTTTACCGTTGCACATGATGATTTTGATGAATATAATATGCATGTGCTTGCTGCTCCTACTTGCAATTATTATGAGAGAGGAACTATACCTCCACCTCTCTATGTTTCCCATACGATAGAATTGCAAGAAATTGCTTATACTATGCAATGGCCTTTACTTGGTGTGCATGAATTGTTCTTTTATGACATGCCGATGCATAGGAAGAGAGTTATACTTCGTTTTTGCATGATATATGTTACTTTGTGCTCACTACCAAATTACAAATCATTGTTAATTAAAATTGGCTTTGATATACCTTGGGATCTGGGTGGATTCATTACTTGAGCATTAAATGCCTAGTTTAATGACTTTAAAGAAAGCGCTGCCAGGGAGACAACCCGGAAGTTTTAGAGAGTCATTTATTTCTGTTGAGTGCTTTCGTATAGTTTAAAAACAAAAAAAATAAAGAGGGGAACCTCAAAACTTTTCAAAAAGGAAAGTGAAAGTGAGAAAGACAAGCATTGTTGAAGTGGGAGCTAGCCTTGAACTTTGTTCATGCTCATAGAGACTTTGTGAATCTTGATTTCAGAAACTTTTCAACAAAAATAATTATCCCCTTGTACAATTACATTTTATTATAAAAATAATGTGCTAAGGTTTGCCTTTAGGATGTTTACAATGCTTGTTGGTTTGTACGGTGCAGGACAGAAACTTTGGCTGTAGTGCACGATTTTACATTTTTATCTGGAACATCAATTGGTTCTGATTCCTTTTGCAATGTCTTTCTATACAACTTGATTATTGTTCCTAATTTTGGTAGAAATTTTGGGGTACCAGAAGTATGGTGGATGTTCAGATTGCTACATACTGTTCTGTTTTTGACAGATTCTGTTTTTGATGCATAGTTTGCTTGTTTTGATGAATCTATCAATTTATACTAGTGGATAAGCCATGAAAAAGTTATATTACAGTAGAGACAATGCAAAAACAAAATATAATTTGGTTTGCAACAGTACTTAGAGTGGTGATTTGCTTTATTATACTAACAGATCTTACCGAGTTTTCTGTTGAAGTTTTGTGTGGATGTGGTGTGTAATTGAGGATGTTTCGATGTGAGAAGAAGGAAGAGAGGCAAGAGCTCAAGCTTGGGGATGCCTGAGGCACCCCAAGTAAATATTCAAGGAGACTCAAGCGTCTAAGCTTGGGGATGCTGGGGAGGCATCCCCTCTTTCTTCAACAAGTATCGGTATGTTTTCGGATTCATTTCGTTCATGCATTATGTGCAAGTCTTGGAGCGTCTTTTGCAATTAGGTTTTTATTTTTCTTTTATGCACCATGCTGGTATGATATGGTCCTTGGTCGATTTGTAGAATGCTCTATGCACTTCACTTGTATCTTTTGAGTATGGCTTTATAGAATGCTTCATGTGCTTCACTTATATCATTTGAAGTTTGGATTGCCTGTTTCTCTTTACATAGACAACCGTCATTTGTAGAATGCTCTTTTGCTTCACTTATACTTGTTAGAGCATGGGAATATCTTTTGTAGAAAGAATTTAAACTCTCTTGCTTCACTTATATCTATTTAGAGAGATGACAGGAATTGGTCATTCACATGGTTAGTCATAAAATCCTACATAAACTTGTAGATCGCTGAATATGATATGTTTGATTCCTTGCAATAGTTTTCCGATATAAAGGTGGTGATATTAGAGTCATGCTAGTGGGTGGTTGTGGATTGTAGAGACACTTGTGTTGAGGTTTGTGATTCCCGTAGCATGCACGTATGGTGAACCGCTTTGTGATGAAGTTGGAGCACAATTTTATTTATTGATTGTCTTCCTTATGAGTGGCGGTCGGGGACGAGCGATGGTCTTTTCCTACCAATCTATCCCCCTAGGAGCATGCGCGTAGTACTTTGTTTTCAATGGCTTGTAGATTTTTGCAATAAGTATATGAGTTCTTTATGACTAATGTTGAGTCCATCGATTATACGCACTCTCACTGAGGGAGTCCTGGACTAGGGGGTGTCCGGATAGCCGAACTATCATCATCGGCCGGACTCCAAAGACTATAAAAGATTGAAGACTTCATCCCGTGTCCGGATGGGACTTTCCTTGGCGTGGAAGGCAAGGTTGGTAATACGGATATGTAGATCTCCTACCATTGTAACCGACTCTGTGTAACCCTAGCCCTCTCCGGTGTCTATATAAACCGGATGGCTTTAGTCCGTAGGAAGAACAACAATCATACCATAGGCTAGCTTCTAGGGTTTAGCCTCCTTGATCTCGTGGTAGATCTACTCTTGTAATACCCACATCATCAATATCAATCAAGAAGGACGTAGGGTTTTACCTCCATCAAGAGGGCCCGAACCTGGGTAAAACATCGTGTCCCTTGTCTCCTGTTACCATCCGCCTAGACGCACAGTTCGGGACCCCCTACCCGAGATCCGCCAGTTTTGACACCGACATTGGTGCTTTCATTGAGAGTTCCTCTGTGTCGTCAACGATAGGCTCGATGGCTTCTTCGATCATCAACAATGACGCAGTCCAGGGTGAGACCTTCCTCCCTGGAAAGATCTTCATATTCGGTGGCTTTGCACTGCGGGCCAATTCGCTTGGCCATCTGGAGTAGATCGAAAGCTACGCCCCTGGCCGTCAGGTCAGATTTGGACGTTTGAACTTCACGACTGACATCCGCGGGGACTTGATCTTCGATGGATTCGAGCCGCAGCCGAGCGCGCCGCACTGTCACGACGGGCATGACTTAGCTCTACAGCCGGATAGTAACCTGGAGGCCGCACACAAGTCCGCTCCGATCTTCAATTCGGAGCCGGCCGCGCAGATCGAGGATGGGTGGCTAGACACCGCCTCGGGGGTTGCAACCTCTACGGCGATAGAGCCGAACACTGACCTTGTCCCTCATGAAGCTCGTGACTCCGAGGTGCCGGACTCCGAACCTCCCGCGCCCCCTCCAATCGAATCCGATTGGGCGCCGGTCATGGAGTTCACCGCTGCGGACATCTTTCAACACTCACCTTTTGGCGACATCTTGAGTTCGCTAAAGCATCTCTCGTTATCAGGAGAGCCCTGGTTGGGATGCGGACGATGAAGAAAATCAAAGCCCACCCACCACCCACTTAGTAGCCACTGTCGACGATCTAACCGACATGCTAGACTTCGACTCCGAAGACATCGACAGTATGGACGATGATGCCGGAGACGACCAAGAACCAGCGCCTACTGGGCACTGGAAAGCCACCTCATCATATGACATATACATGGTGGATATCCCAAAGGATGGGAATGGCGAAGGAACAGCGGAGGATGACCCCTCCAGGAAACAGCCCAAGCGCCGGCGTCAGCGGCACCGCTCTAAATCCCGCCACAGCAAGAATGGAGATTCCGGCACCGGAGATAATAACACCCCAGACAGTGCCGAAGACAACCCCCTCCAGCAAGATTCAGCGCAGGAGGACGGAGACGCCAGCCCTCATGAGAAAGCAGCAGACGAAGAAGTAGAGGATTACATGCCTCCCTCCGGAGACGAGGCAAGCCTCGACGACGACGAATTCGTCATGCCTGAGGATCCCGTCGAACAAGAGCGTTTCAAACGAAGGCTTATGGCCACGGCAAACAGCCTCAAGAAAAAGCAGCAGCAGCTTAGAGCTGATCAAGATCTGCTAGCCGACAGATGGACTGAAGTCCTTGCGGCCGAAGAGCATGAGCTCGACCGCCCTCCAAAAGCTACCCTAAACGCAAGCTGCTCCCCTGATTAGAGGAGGAGGCATATGAACCTGCATCACCAGCAGACAATACGGCTGACCGACCACCCCGTGGCCGCGGCAGAGAGGCCTCTAGGCCCTCCACTAGAACCGTACCCCGGCATCGCTCGAAAAGCACAAGGCCACAGGGGAATGCTCCGAACTTGCGAGATATATTGGAGGATAAGGCAAGACAATCAAGATAGATCTATGGATCGCGTGGGCGCCCCATGGTACGCGACGACAACCACGCGTCGGACACAGTAAGTCCGGCCGGGCCGAACAAAATATACAAAGCTCTTTTGAACTCCGTCGTGATATCGCCCAGTACAGAGGCGCCGCACACCCACTATGCTTCACAGATGAAGTAATGGATCATCAAATCCCCGAAGGGTTTAAACCCATGAACATTGAATCTTCTGATGGCACAACAGACCCCGCGGTTTGGATCGAGGACTATCTCCTTCATATCCACATGGCCCGCGGTGATGATCTCCACGCCATCAAATATCTCCCACTCAAGCTTAAAGGACCAGCCCGGCACTGGCTTAACAGCTTGCCAGCAGAGTCAATCGGGAGTTGGGAAGACCTGGAAGCCGCATTCCTCGATAACTTCCAAGGCACGTACGTGCGACCACCAGACGCTGACGACCTAAGCCATATAATTCAACAGCCAGACGAATCGGCCAGACAATTCTGGACACGGTTCTTAACCAAGAAAAATCAAATCGTCGATTGTCCGGATGCGGAGGCCCTCGCAGCCTTCAAACATAACATCCGCGACGAGTGGCTTGCCCAGCACCTGGGACAGGAAAAGCCGAAATCCATGGCAGCCCTCACATCACTCATGACCCGCTTCTGCGCGGGTGAGGACAGCTGGCTAGCACGCAGCAACAACCTCAGTAAAAATTCTGGCAGTCCGGATATCAAGGACCGCAATGGCAGGCTGCGTCGCAACAAAAACAAACACCGCATTAACGGCGACAATAGTGAGGATAAGGTAGTCAATGCCGGATTCAGAGGCTCTAAACCCGGTTGTTGTGGATTTGTCACGGCAGATGTCCTAGTGAAAGGACTTAGTCGTGGAGCCATCGCCACGGGTTTACTTGAAGGGGTTAAAGTGGACACAAAGACACGAGGGTTTTATACTAGTTCGGCCCCTTCGATGAAGGTAAAATCCTACGTCTAGTTGGGATGGAATTGATGTGGTCTCGATGGCTAGGGAGCAAACAAGCTTCGCCTAGGCTCGAGTTGTGGTTGTCTGTCCTGAACCGCCACCGGGTCGTCCCCTTATATACACGGGTGACGCCCGTCGGTCCATAGAGTCCTAACCGGTTCATACTCGTATTCCGGTTGGTATCTCTCTATTCCTTACTTACAATACAAGTCATACATCAGGCCGATTTACGGCTACATGTTCTAACCGACTACAGGCCTTGGGCCTTCATCTGTTTACGCCACTAATGAAGTTAACCCGGCCCAAGTAGGCCGGTTTACGCCTAGTGGTAATATCCCCAACATTAGGCCCCAGATTGATTTGAACTGGTTCATGTCAATCCTTCACACCATTTTGCGTCTTGGATATCTTCTGTTAATTGGCAAATCTCCATGTCGTCATCATTTTTGGTTGCTGTAAACCGGCATGACGTCATCAGTTTTGGTTACTGTAAACCGGCATGACGTCATTATGAAATTCATAACGCCCTCTTAATGACAGCTCCTGGATTCGCGCGTTTGACCTAGCTCGGTTGCCTTATAAATAAGACCGAAGGGTCATTTCCTTTCTCTTCCCCTTCGTCCCTTCTTCTTCTTCTTCCTCACGTCGCCGGCTTTGGAGCTCCGCCACCACCGTCGACCTCTGCCTCGTCTCGGGCCGCTGCATCAACCTGAACGTACCAGAGTGTTGCAGCGTCTTTCCGCATCTTCTCCGTTCCCGGTAAGTTCTCTCTCCTTCTTAACCTAGATCTGTTCTTAGGGTTCCATGTTCTTTCTATGTTCATTGCGCGTTCATAGCTGTTCTCTGACCTTGAATGCATCTGTGAACTCTTGCTATGCTTAGTAGCGATTCCTTTAGCATCCGCTTGCTATTTCTCATCCAAGCTCATAGATCCCCCGCACATATCCGCTCAATGGTTCACTTCTGTTTCCGCCTTAGTCTTCGAAATATTTCCTGTTTTTGTGAGCTTGCTGTAGATCCGCGGCGGTAACACGATTTTGTGAAATTTGTTTTTGCATAACTAGTTATCCATAGTTTCAATTGCTTCCGATGCTTAGGCCAGGCGGTTTAACTTCACTATAGAGAAAAAATTGCTAAACCGGTATATATATCATTAGTCCCTTGGTCGAACCGCCAGAATTCATCTGATGCCGCGTTGTAGAAGACCGGTTTATGGGTACTGCCTCCGGTTTACCGTAATTAGATCAACACCTTTTTATCCGGCATGTCTTTGAACCGGATCACCTATTTCTTGTAGATCTCGTCATGGCCAAACAAGTGTACGAGTGCAACTGGGTTGCCTCCCGTGTCACAGAATCACAGCTGGACGATCTAGTCCTGATCGGTGCTTTGGATAGCAAAGATACGATTCACTGGAGGGTTCCTGGAGATGAATGTCCTCCCATGCCCCAGGAAGGAGAGGTCGTGGTCTTCGCAGATCACATGGCCCGGGGCTTCAAACCGCCCGGCTCTAAATTTTATTGGGATGTGTTAGCCAACTTTCAACTCCGTCCACAGGATATTGGCCCCAACTCCGTCACCAATCTATGTCACTTTCAAGTACTTTCTGAGGCATACCTTCAAGAGGAGCCTTCAGTCGAGTTATTTAGAGATCTTTTTCATCTGAACCGCCGTACTGAATTCACTGACGGCCCTAATACCGAACTAGGCGGTATGGCCATTCAGAAAAGGAAAGAAATCACCTATCCCCACGTCAAACTCCATACTCACCCCAAGGAGTGGAACGCAACTTGGTTTTATTGCAAGGATACCTCCCCTGACAATGAAAATCCCTTGCCTGGCTTCCGCCCGGAACGGCTCAGCAACACTCACCCCTTTCCACAAAGGCTAAGCGCCAAGGAGAGAATTAAATATGCTCCTCAACTGTCCAAGCTCCGGGCCTTCATGGCCAATGGTTTAACAGGAATAGACCTTGCACGCTGCTGGATATCATGGAGCATTTTGCCTCTAAGCCGGCGCCCCAATTTGATGTGCAAGTATACTGGTAGTGTCGATGACCCACTCCGACACACTAAAATCCAACTCCCTGATGACGAAGTCACAGAATCTGTGAAAAAGATGCTGAATGAACCGGAGCACCTCTGTGCTCAAACCGGTCTGCCTCCTTACTGCACCACCAACAAACCGCCAGCGGTAATATTTTAATTGCTCTATTGTTGAACCGGTTACTGTTTTATATGTTTAACATTTAATTACTGCTGATCCAGGGCGATAATCCATTTTGGAGCAAGAAACTTCCTCAAGACAAGACGGAGAAGGCAGGACGGCCAACCCGGCCCAAGACCAAGGTTATCAAGAAACCAGCTCATAAGAGAAAAACCACCGCTTCATCTGACCCAGCCATTGATGATGATGTGGGTAATCCGGATCTTGAGGTAGAACTTGATTCACTTGGCTTGCTTTTTACACGCCTTATTGATGATAATGCTTGTCAGGATGACGCTGAAGCCAGCAATGCGGGTTTCGTTGAGGTAACCATTCTCTCTTCCGATTCAGAAATCCTGCCTTTACCAAAATTTCGCCGAGAAAACCAGAAAGTTAAATTTTCTCATCCTCTTGCTTATCTGGATTCCCAATTTCTTATGAAGACCCGGCAACACGAAGCTCGCCGCACAACCCGGCACAGTGGCCAGGTAGTTACCTCTGCCGGTTTACCAAACAGTCCGGTTCGAAAACGCCGCTCCGAGGTCTCCGACCTTTTTATTGATTTAAATCATAAAGCGGGTTTCTTCCGTCAACCTCTTAATCCATCCGACTCCGATTATCAGGTCACTTCTCATTCATCGTCTGGTGAATCGTCAGCCACTCAGCTACCACCTTTGAAAACAGTTGCTGGGTAAGTTAAACTGAACATATGCATCCAGTACACCGCATAATGGCTTATGCTTTTTCTTGACTTTTTGTTTTTCTTTCAGGGCTAAACTGAAACCAAGTAAGAAGGCCCGCCTGGATAAAGCGGCTGAAGAAGATGTGGCCCCAGAACATGACCAAGCGCCGGATCGTGAAATGTTTACTTCTGAAGATATCCCCAATGATCCTCCTTTGCAAGACGACGTTATTCCCGAAGAAGGGCTTGTTAATACTCCAGCCTCTGCCGATCTGCCTACCAGCTCCATCCAGATTGAGAAATCCCACACTCCTGCTGACCAAACAGCCGCACCAACACAAACTGGCGAGTCCAAAGATGATGATGTTGTGATTACCGGTGTGGGCCACTCTGAACCCGGGAATCCTGTCACCCTTACAAAGCATACCATCAAAGAGGATTTTTCCGCTTTGAACAAAGAAAAATGGGATGTTGAACTAGAGACATATGCTGCCTTGAGTGCCCGAGACCTTCACTCCGGCTATTTAAACCGGCTTTACACTAGCCGTGACTGTGAAGCTGGCCTGGTCAAAATGATGAGGGATAAATTTGAGGTAACTTACTTCTTTCCTTGCTGCCATTACCTTCATCCTTCTAGCCCCCAAGGGCCGGTTTGTAACGTTGGTCAAACCGGGACTTGATCCTGAACATTCTTGAAACCGATCGGTATAGCCCGCAAGAACCGGTCTAACTTAATATAAGTAAACCGGGGCTCCAATAGAGAACTGTCCTTAGAACATAACTTGATCAAATAGCCATTAGCCCCCAAGTGCCAAGTTGAATACTTGTATTGAGCTTGGGACTTTGTGATCGAGTAATATATAAAAATTGAAGGTGCATTAGCCCCCAAGTATCAGGCATATAACTTTGTTATGTGGTTGATACTTCAACTCCTTGGATCGCCTATGCAAAGCTTAAACGCTGTCTGTGTGCAGGCTGAGGTGAAAATCAAGGAGGACCGAGTTGCCGATTTACAGGAGGCCTTGAAAACCCAGCAGGCTGAAACAGATAAGGCAAAGCAAGAATTAACCAGTGCTTTGAGCACTGCTGAACGGCTGAAAGAAGGCTTCAAGAAAGAGCGGGCTGACTGGGCCACTGAGAAGGCTGGTTTAACCAAAAGAGCGGAAAATGCTGAATCTGCCCTTAAACCGGTGGTGGATGAACTGACGGCCGTACAGCGGCAAATACACTCCATGACTGCTGCAATCTTTGGTAAGCTCCTTGTAACTTCTGTGATAATTTGAACCTGCTTTAGCGTAAATCCGGTTTGATACCATTCCAATATTGTTGTAGGCACACGTATTGGGCACTTAGGAAATGATGTGCGGAAGAAATTGAAAGCTTCCTACACCTTGGTGGAACAATTGTATACCGGAGCCCAACGGATCATCACCACAGCTTCTCACAACAACCCGGTGCCCTCTTTAATCTAGGACACTCTTAGCAAGCTGTCAATGCTTCCAGCCCGGATTGAGGAGCTGAAAAAATCCGCTGCCCGAACCGGAGCCATCAATGCCTTAATCCGGGCAAAGGCATGGGTGCCCGACTTTGATCCTGTGGAAGCAGCTCAAGGCTATCCCAGTCTGAAAGAAGATGGCTCTGAATTCAACGAAGAAGATTTAAGGGCCATAAACCGTGCAGTGCACCCTCTGGCTTGCCAGCTAGCTGAAGAGGCAGATTTGACGCATTATCAAGCGCAATATAATAATCAAAACAAGCGAGTGCCTGCCCCAACTGTTGAAGCGGAGAATCTGATTCCTCCAATCCGTAAGCACACTTACGCCCCTGATATTGAACCGTCTTCCCTGATCCATGAAGAGGCTGTTTTCCAAGCTTTAATGGGAATCGACTGGACCACTGTTGATTTCCAGCCAATGGGTAGAGACGAGGAAGCTGAAGCGGCGGAGGATGAGGAGCAGGCTTGAACCCGAAGCCGGTTTGAAGAGCTATTTGCAACATCCTTCCACAAAAACAATGATTTTGTTTGAGCACCATGCTGCCTTGTAATAGGATAGTTAAAACTTCTGCCTGGAATATGCCTTCGTGCATAAGTACTGAAGCTTTTGCTTGAAAAACTTTAATTCATATTTCCTGCAATCAGAAAAATTTGAACTTCGGTGGCGGTTATACCGTCAGCCGGATTATGATCTTGATATGTGTATCAGTAATATAACAAATAGATGATACATAAATACCTGCCATGTTTGAACATAAAGTTGGCTTTAGCCAAGCCTGAAGCGGTGGTTTTATAAACCATGACCGTCAAAAAGGGAGAAAGTAGCTCCCGTACAAACCGTACTGACTTAATACGAGCCCCCTGGTTACTCCATGATGTTAACAGGGAAAAGGTAAACCAGGCAGACTCCTCCGGATTTAAAGGGGGATCAAAAATCATTGGCTGAACCGGAAAAAATATGCTTGTTGACATAAAAGAAATCCAACAAAAGCAAAGAACGAACAAACCATGAAAACAACATGGAAACAAAGGCAATGATAAAAACCATTTGCAAAAATATGCTATACAGAGCTGTTCAGATGGCATTACCATGGTCGGACAGGATCAAGGCCCCCAATAGGAGTGACAATGATTCAAGTCAGCCAGGTCCCCAAATGACTCGTGGCATATATGCCAGATCAAGAGGCGTGACAATGGTTCGGGTTCGACCATGCCCCCAAGTGATTTTGTGGCCTTAGGCCGACCAAGAGGCGTGACTGGTTCAGACTTGACCATGTCCCCAAATGATCTGGTGGCTGTCGCCTATCAAAGGGTGTTCGTTGGTTCGGACACGACCAAGGCCCCCAGTGATATATAAAAAACAAATGTCAAGGGGTAAACCGGAGGCCGCTTTAAACAGAAACACTCCGTGTAACCTCGCATGATGAGAAAGACAGAGACCCCGCTTTAGCTGAGGCTCCGGTTTGATATATCAAAGATAATATATACATTGTCATGATATGTACATAGATAGAGCCGATGGCTCAAGTATAGTAAGGCCGAAGATGAGCTATATTCCACGGCCTGTTGGTCTCCTCCTCTGATGTACGTGAGTCTTGATGCCCTCGAATATCAATCAGATAGTACGACCCATTGTGCAAATTCTTGCTGACCACGAAAGGTCCCTCCCAAGGTGGGGATAACTTGTGCATATCCGTTTGATCTTGGATGAGTCGAAGCACCAAATCTCCTTCTTGAAAAGTTCTGGTTCTAACCAGGCGACTGTGATAGCGACGAAGATCTTGCTGGTAAATCGCCGAACGGGCAGCCGCTATATCACGCTCCTCGTCCAATAGGTCCAAAGCGTCTTGTCGTGCTGTCTCATTGTCTGCTTCAACATAAGATGCCACACGAGGCGAATCGTGCCGGATGTCACTAGGGAGAACTGCCTCTGCTCTATAGACCATGAAAAATGGCGTGTATCCTGTGGACCGGTTTGGCGTAGTATTGATACTCCATAATACAGATGGTAGCTCTTCAACCCAACATCCTGGTGTTCTTTGCAATGGGACCATAAGCCGGAGTTTGATGCCTCGCAAGATTTCCTGATTAGCTCGTTCTGCCTGTCCATTGGACTGGGGGTGTGCCACTGACGACACGTCAAGTCGGATGTGCTCACGTTCACAGAACTCCTTCATAGCGCCTTTGGATAAATTGGTACCATTGTCAGTAATGATACTGTGTGGAAAACCAAACCGGAAAATTACCTTCTTGATGAACTGCACCGCTGTTGCTGCATCGCACTTGCTGACAGGCTCCGCTTCAACCCACTTGGTAAATTTGTCAACTGCCACCAAAAGGTGGGTTTTCTTATCCTTGGATCTTTTAAAAGGCCCAACCATATCCAGCCCCCAAGTTGCAAACGGCCATGTTATTGGGATCATCCTCAATTCTTGAGCCGGCACATGAGCACGCCTTGAAAATTTCTGACATCCATCACATCGTTTAACCAAGTCCTCCGCGTCAGCATGCGCTGTCAACCAGTAGAACCCGTGACGAAACGCCTTTGCCACCAGAGACTTTGAACTGGCGTGGTGTCCACAATCCCCTTCATGGATTTCTCTTAAGATTTCACAGCCTTCCTCAGGAGAAACACAACATTGAAACGCCCCTGATACACTGCAATGATGTAATTCACCATTGACAATCGTCATAGACTTGGATCGCCGGACTATCTGTCTGGCCAGAATCTCATCCTCTGGTAACTCCCCCCGGTTCATGTACGCAAGATAAGGAACTGTCCAATCCGGAATAACATGCAGGGCTGCCACCAATTGAGCCTCCGGATCAGGGATAGCCAAATCCACCTCACCTGGGAGCTTGACTGACGGGTTGTGCAACACGTCCAAAAAGACGTTAGGCGGGACCGGTTTACGCTGAGAGCCCAACCGGCTTAAAGCATCCGCCGCTTCATTCTTCCGACGGTCCACATGATCCACTTGATAACCCTTGAAACAACCTGCAATATTATCCACGTCTCGACGATATGCAGCCATGAGCGGGTCCTTAGAATCCCAAGTGCCAGACACCTGTTGAGCCACTAGGTCCGAATCACCAAAGCACTTAACCCGGCTTAAATTCATCTCTTTAGCCATCTGGAGACCATGGAGCAAGGCTTCGTACTCAGCTGCATTATTAGTACAAGGGAACATTAAGCGGAGAACATAAGAAAACTTATCACCTCGTGGGGAAGTTAATACGACTCCAGCCCCCGAGCCTTCCAATTGCCTGGATCCGTCAAAATGAATAGTCCAATATGTGTGATCCGACTTCTCCTCTGGTGCTTGTAACTCCGTCCAGTCATTGATGAAATCAACAAGTGCTTGAGACTTCACTGCCGTCCGAGGCATGTACTTTAGTCCGTGTGGCCCAAGCTCTATAGCCCACTTGGCAATCCGGCCAGTCGCCTCCCGGTTCTGTATAATATCCCCCAAGGGAGCTGAACTGACCACTGTGATGGGGTGCCCTTGAAAATATTGCTTCAACTTCCGACTGGCCATAAAAACACCATAGACCAGCTTCTGCCAATGCGGATATCTTTGCTTGGATTCAATAAGCACCTCGCTGATATAATAAACCGGCCGCTGAACCGGATATTCCTTGCCTGCCTCTTTGCGTTCCACCACAATAGCCACGCTAATTGCCCGAGCATTGGCCTCTACGTATAATAATAGTGGCTCCTTGTCGACCGGAGCTTCCAGAACAGGCGGATTGGCTAACTGCCGCTTCAGGTCCTCAAATGCTTCATCAGCGGCCGGACTCCAAATGAAATGGTCTGTCTTACTCAGCATTTGGTACAAAGGAATGGCCTTCTCTCCGAGGCGGCTGATAAACCGGCTTAGTGCAGCGATCCGGCCCGCCAAACGCTGAACATCGTTGATACATTTTGGTTTAGCTAGGGATGTAATAGCCGTAATCTTCTCCGGGTTAGCCTCGATTCCTCTGTTAGACACCAGGAAACCCAGTAACTTGCCTGCCGGAACACCAAAGACACACTTGGCCGGATTAAGCATCATCTTGTAAACCCGCAAATTGTCAAAGGTTTCCTTCAAGTCATCCACCAGCGTCTCCTTCTGCCTTGATTTTACTACAATATCATCCACATAGGTGTGCACATTGCGGCCGATCTGTTTATGCAGGCAATTCTGTACACACCGTTGATAGGTGGCTTGGGCACTCTTAAGTCCAAAGGGCATAGATACATGACAGAAGGCTCCAAAGGGAGTAATGAACGCTGTTTTCTCCTGGTCTTTAACCGCCATTTTGATCTGATGATATCCAGAGTATGCATCCAAAAAACTCAAACGCTCACAACCCGCCGTGGCATCAATGATCTGGTCAATACGGGGGAGGGCAAAAGGATCTGCCGGACAGGCTTTTTTAAGATCTGTGTAATCCACACACATACGCCAAGTGCCGTTTTTCTTAAGAACCAGCACCGGATTAGCAAGCCACTCTGGATGTAACACCTCAATAATAAAACCAGCTGCTAAAAGCCTGGCCACTTCCTCTCCAATGGCTTTGCGTCTTTCTTCGTTAAATCGGCGGAGGAACTGTTTCACCGGTTTATACTTAGGATCCACATTAAGAGTGTGCTCAGCGAGTTCCCTCGGTACACCTGGCATGTTAGACGGCTTCCATGCAAAAATGTCCCGATTCTCACGGATGAGCTCGATGAGCGTGCTTTCCTATTTGGGATCCAGGTTGGCACTGATAGTGAACTGCTTGGACGAATCGCCGGGCACGAAGTCAACAAGCTTGGTCTCAGCTGCCGATTTGAACTTCAGATTTGAATCATGCTCTGTAGTTGGCTTCTTTAAAGGGGTCATATCCGCCGGATCAACATTGTCCTTATAATACTTCAACTCCTCCGTGGCACAGACTGACTCTGCATAAGCCGCATCACCTTCCTCACATTCCAAAGCGACCCTACGGCTCCCATGAACCGTTATGGTCCCCTTGTAACCCGGCATCTTGAGCTGCAAGTAGATATAACAAGGCCGCGCCATGAACTTGGCGTAAGCCGGCCGGCCAAACAAGGCGTGATACGGGCTCCGGATCTTCACCACCTCAAATGTTAGTTTTTCCGACCGGGAGTCGTGCTCGTCCCCAAAGGCTACATCCAGGGCTATCTTACCAACAAGATATGCAGATTTGCCAGGTACCACACCATGGAACACCGTATTCGACGGTCTGAGATCTTTGTCTGTTAAACCCATGCGGCGGAATGTCTCATAGTACAATATGTTAATACTGCTTCCTCCATCCATGAGTACCTTGGTGAATTTATAACCCCCCACCTACCACTAATCCTAGCTGGCCTGGATTATCAACCCGGGGCGGGTGATCCTCTCTGCTCCACATGATAGGCTGCTCCGACCAGCGCAAGTAACGTGGTAAGGCCGGTTCAACAGAATTCACCGCTCGCTTGTGGAGTTTTCGGTCGCGTTTATCCAAACTAGTTGTGAAAACATGATATTGCCCATTGTTCAACTGTTTTGGCTGGCTCTGATAACCCGACTGCTGCTGCTGCTGCTGGCTGTTCTGATTATTCTGGTGATTGTGACCGCCCTGATTGCGACCAGAACCGAAAGCTCCATCGTGATCCGGCCCGTGAAAACCGGATCCTGAACCGCCACCCGATCCGTGATCATACCGGAAAGCATTAGAGTTTTTGAACTCCTACATGATATAACAATCTTTCCAAAGATGGTTAGCCGGCGCCTCCTTCGTCCCGTGCTTCGGGCAAGGCTGATTCAACAAATAATTCAAACGGCTTGCGTTAGGATTGGGAGCCCCATTACGATTTGCCGTTTTACCTCTGCGCCGCTGCCCCCTGTCCTGTGCATTAGTGTTGGCCACAAAGTCCACGCTGCCATCCGCTTTGCGCTTGCCTCCGTTTCCATGACCCGCTAGTTTGTACTGCTGCTGTTCAGAGCCGCTATTCTTCTTTCCCTTCCCTGCTTCATCGTCATTAGGCTCGGGATCCTTGGTACTGTCCGAATCGGCATACTTCACTAAAGCGGCCATGAGGGTTCCCATGTCATTACAGAACCGCTTCATGCGTCCCAACTTCAATTTTAGAGGCTCAAACCGGCAGTTGCCTTCCAGAGTTAAGATCGCAGAGTCAGCATTAATCCTGTCAGACGAGTGCAAAATTTCCGAAACGCGACGCACCCAACGGGTTGTTGATTCTCCTTCCTCCTGGACACAAGCCGCCAGGTCTACTATGGACTTGGGCTGCTTACAGGTATCCTTAAAATTCTGTATAAACCGGGCCCACAACTGGGCCCATGAGCTGATAGAATTGGGAGGTAGGCTCTTTAACCAAGTACGAGTCGTGCCCTCAAGCATCATGGTGAAGTATTTTGCGCATGCGGCCTCATCCACGTCCAGCATTTCCATGGCCATCTCATAACTCTCTACCCATGCTTCAGGGGGTAAATCAGCGGTGTAATTCGGCACCTTACATGGACCCTTGAAATCTTTGGGCAGGCGCACATTACGTAAAGCAGGGATCAAGCAAGGCACTCCCAAAGCGGATGTGACTCCTAGTCCGGCGAAGGTGGTAGAACGAACCGGCGTAAGTTGACCCGCATTATCCTGGGCTGCTAACTCGGCCTCCCTTTGTGCTCGGGCCCGGTCCACCACATCCTGCGCATCGCGGACACCGCCTGCCGGGCTATTGCCATGTGCTGCTTCACAGCCTCGCGCATTGCTCGATATAGCCGGTTCATCCATGCGCCTGCTATAGCTCCGGTTTGGACGGGGCGTAGAGTGCATCCGATCACGGCTGTACGAGTATGCTTCCTGCTGAATCAGCGCGGTCCGGAGAAGCTCCTTAACCCGGCGCGTCTCTATTGCTTGCGAAGAATCCCCTTCAACTGGGATGGCCTCTAACCGTGCAGCGGCCGCAACAAGGTTGTCCATAGGATTCGAATAATGACCCGGGGGCGTCTGGACCGACGGAGGAACCACAATGTTTTGGTGAGGAGGTTCCATTAGGCGAGGTTGGACCGTCGCCCCTGGTCCTGGTGCCTCAATCCGGTTTGTCTCCAGGTACTGCGGCGGATTACTGGGTCCAGCTCCTGGGGTGTGAAAGAGATTTCGGGGGTCAAACCCTAACGGCAGGCGTGATCTGTGCTTCCGCTTGAAAACCTCCTGTGATGCGTTCTGGTCAAGCATGAGTTTATAGGCCTGGGCGTCCAAAGCGGCCCGCTCTGCAGCCATCCGGTCTTTTTCTGCTGCCAGATCCGCTTTGGCTTGCACGATCTGCTCTCTCACCTTCGCGATTTCTACATTATGGGCCTCCTGATCCGCCGGATTGTCCTCTGCCATAAGCGCGGCTAGTGCATCAAACAGCTCAGATAGAACTTGAACCGGCGGGCGCATAAGGCCTCCTGACCCTGCTGCTGCTGCCGCTGCTGATCCGGAGAGCATTGCTGCGGCGGTCGAAGAGTGATTCGCCGCCTGTGTGCCGGCCATGAATATTCCAACCCGGTTGACCTGGCCCGGGGGGTCCGGAATACTGTCGCCATCGGAACAGCCCCTAATCTGGTCGTCTTGCAACTGGTATAGCGATTCGGTCTCTCCACTCGAGGACTCGTCATCGGAATAGACGACGGTCTCACTACCGTGTTCTGATTCGTCCTCACGCTCTCCTTCGTGGACGACTCCAACGAAGACACGCTTCACGGCCGGTTTAGCCCAGGTAGATCTCGCACGCTGAGCCGTCTCGATGAGGTTGGTGCAGATGTCCGGCTCAGGCCCAGGCTCACCGATTTTTCCAATGAAAACGTGTATGCCACCAAAGGGGACCCGGTACCCGTACTCGATCGAATCGGCCTCGGGACCCCATCCTGCGTCGTCGATGTAGATCCTGCCCCGACGACTCTTAGTCATCCGGCCCACAACATAGCCTTCGAGTCCCTTGAGCTTGCCCTCCAAGATCGTCAAACCATCGTGCGATAGCCCCACGGTGGCGCCAACTGTCGTGGATTTGTCACGGCAGATGTCCTAGTGAAAGGACTTAGTCGTGGAGCCATCGCCACGGGTTTACTTGAAGGGGTTAATGCGGACACAAAGACACGAGGGTTTTATACTAGTTCGGCCCCTTCGATGAAGGTAAAAGCCTACGTCTAGTTGGGATGGAATTGATGTGGTCTCGATGGCTAGGGAGCAAACAAGCTTCGCCTAGGCTCGAGTTGTGGTTGTCTGTCCTGAACCGCCACCGGGTCGTCCCCTTATATACACGGGTGACGCCCGTCGGTCCATAGAGTCCTAACCGGTTCATACTCGTATTCCGGTTGGTATCTCTCTATTCCTTACTTACAATACAAGTCATACATCAGGCCGGTTTACGGCTACATGTTCTAACCGACTACAGGCCTTGGGCCTTCATCTGTTTACGCCACTAATGAAGTTAACCCGGCCCAAGTAGGCCGGTTTACGCCTAGTGGTAATATCCCCAACACCGGTCAACGGAAAAAGCCATTCAAAAGAACTACTCCGGGTCCGTCCAATTTGGACCGAATACTCGACCGCTCATGCCAGATACACGGCACCCCCGAAAAGCCAGCTAACCACACCAACAGGGACTGTTGGGTATTCAAGCAGGAAAGCAAGTTAATTGCCGAGAACAACGACAAGGGGCTGCATAGCGATGACGAGGAAGAAACCCGACCACCGAACAATAGAGGACAGAAGGGTTTCCCCCCACAAGTGCGGACGGTGAACATGATATACGCAACCCACATACCCAAAAGGGAGCGGAAGCGTGCACTCAGGGATGTATACGCGATGGAGCCAGTTGCCCCGAAGTTCAATCCATGGTCCTCCTGCCCAATCACTTTTGACCGAAGGGACCACCCCACCAGCATCCGCCACGGCGGATTCGCCGCATTGGTTTTAGACCCAATTGTTGATGGATTTCACCTCACCAGAGTCCTGATGGACGGCGGCAGCAGCCTGAACCTGCTTTATCAGGATACAGTGCGCAAAATGGGTATAGACCCCTCAAAGATTAAACCTACAAAGACGACCTTTAAAGGCGTCATACCAGGTGTAGAGGCCAATTGTACAGGCTCAGTTACACTGGAAGTGGTATTCGTATCCCCGGATAACTTCCGAAGCGAAGAGTTAATCTTCGACATAGTTCCGTTCTGCAGCGGCTATCATGCTCTGCTCGGACGCACCGCGTTTGCAAAGTTCAATGCGGTACCGCACTACGCATACCTTAAGCTCAAGATGCCAGGCCCTCGAGGAGTCATCACAGTCAACGGAAACACTGAACGCTCTCTCTGAACGGAGGAACATACAACGGCTCTCGCGGCAGAAGTACAGTGCAGCCTCTTAAGGCAATTCTCTAGTCCGGCCGTTAAGCGACCGGACACGGCTAAACGCGCCCGGAGTAACCTACAACAAGACCACCTGGCACATCCTGGGCACGTGTAGCAATGCGGCCCCAACCCCAGCCCCTACAAAATTCCAAGACAGGTCCTTCACGTACATGATTACGCTCTGAAGATACCATGGGCATAGGGGGAGGGGCACGACCACGATAGGCCCAGAATGCGTCTTAACCACACCAGGGGCTCTCAAGTGTGTCGTTCTTTTTTCTTTTCTTTTTTTTTACCGACAGGACCCCGTTCATCAGAGGCCCTGTCCGGCAGTAGACCTACCGAACTCACGATGCAACAGCCAGGGAAGGAGAAAGGCTACGACGAATATCCAGGTGGTCTCCATTATGAGCATTAAATCTGTTTTATACACCATTCCGCAGCCTACCCCTGGAGGGGGACAAGTTTAATAGTCCCATCCCTTGCTTATCGCACCATTTGTATCGCTCTGCATTCACAGCAGTATTTCTTGAATAAACAATGCACCTTTTTGCTTACAATTGCATTCCTTTCTTCTACATATGTTCATTTATGACATGTTGCATCCGTACACTTTGGTACGGCTAAATGCACCAGGGGCTTATGTTTCCCGCATCATGGTGCGATAAGTCCGAACACTTTCACAAGTGCAGCACCCCGAACTTATAGCATTATATGCATCAGCTCCGAATCATGTCTTGGGTCAATAGTTGGGTTTGCCCGGCTCCCATGTTTTGGTACCTTATGTTCCGTTGTATCGGCTAAGGTAGCACTGGGAGAACCACTGTGATTGCGCCCCAGTTGAGCTGGGTGAGCGCCTCAGTGGAGAAAGCTAAAACTGACCGTCATGATGAGGCAAGAGCCGGTCGCTGTTCGAGAGGTTTTTTCGAGTCCCTAAAGACTTATGCCGCTTAGAGCGAGGAACTGGCTTTGTCCGGCCCAGGCGTGGATAGCGCCCCAAATTCGGCCTTCCAAGAATTCTATGGCTAAGTGAGAGTGTTCAAGCATTATAAGTTCGGTTCCCTTGTTCGTTGTGTTGAGCGCCTCCCTAGATGGACCCAAAAATGGGAACAAGAGTGCTCAAATTTATCCCGAACACCCCAGCACTCGTGGCATGGGGGCCGAAGCCGACGACTTGCCATCTCTCAGATTTGATAAACGGCCGCACAGAAGGTAATATTTTAAATTAAAAAGCGTTGCTTAGCGCATATGAACCAAGTTTTCAGCGCACAAGATAACAAAATGCGAGTCTACTCAAATATTACATCTTTGGAGCACTCACCCGCAAGAGTGCGGGCACCCTTCAGAACAGTCTTATAATACATCTCGGGCGTACGATACTCCTTGCCCAGCGGTGGCGTGTCCGTCACAAGCTTCTCAGCATCCATCTTGCCCCAGTGCACCTTTGCGCGGGCAAGGGCCCGACGGGCACCTTCAATACAGGCGGAGTGCTTGATGACTTCAACCCATGGACACGCATCCACCAGCCGCCGCACCAGGCCGAAGTAGCTCCCAGGCACGGCCTCCTTAGGCCACAGCCGAACTATGAGGCCCCTCATGGCCTATTCGGCCACCTTGTGGAGCTCGACCAGCTGCTTCAGCTGGTTGCTAAGGGGCACCGATGTCCAGCCTCAGCATACTGAGACCAGAAGACCTTCTCCGTCGAGCTCCCCTCCTCAGCCCGATAGAAAGCGGCAGCATCGGACACGCTGCGAGGAAGATCTGCGAACGCTCCTGGAGAGCTCCGAATTCGGGTAAGTGATAGGTCATTCACACTCACATGCTTACTTTGCATGAAAAATGCCTTACCCGCTGCTATTTTCTTCAACGCCTCGATTTCTTGGAGGGCCTTGTAGGCTTCGGCCTTAGCGGCTTTGGCACTCTCAAGAGCCGATGCAAGCTCGGACTCTCGAGTCTTCGAGTCACGCTCAGGCTCTCATGTTTTTCCACGAGATCCTGGAGCTCTTCCTGTACCTCTGCCACCCGTGCCTCCTGTTTCTCTCGCTCGGTGCGCTCCGCGGCCGCATTACGTTCAGCTGTGGACACCGCCTCCTTCAGGGTCGCCACCTCGGTCGTGGCACCTGCAATACCCATGTTATCCTTGTCAATTTTTTTGCAACCAAATCCTTTTCTGTAAGGTACAATCTTAATACGGTGTTATTCACCTTCCTTGTCCTCGAGCTGCTTCTTGGCACGGCCGAGCTCGTTCTCGTACCACTCAAGGCTTTGCTTCAAAGTATTGACCTCTGCAGTCGGTGCGGCAGAGGTCAGCAGCACAGCCTGCAACCCCATATTGACATATTTCATGACTCCTGCGTATATCTTTTTAGATCCTCAGTCCAGCTTTTCTTTCCGAATACCGAACCGAGCATCAGGGGCTACTGTCTATACGGTACTATCCTACATAGATCAAAATTCTTACCTTAAAGCCTGTTAGAAGGCTGCTGCAGGCTTGGGTCAACCCACTCTTGGCGAGCTGAACCTTCTGAATCACCACACTCATGAAGGTGCGGTGTTCCTCTTCGATGGAGGCGCCGTTGAGCGCCTCCAGCAAGCTATCCGGCGCCACCGGTTGGACGGAGGCCACCGGCGTCGCGGTCTTGCCCTTCTTACGAAGGGGCCGCCCGCTGGACTCTGAAGCCACTTCAGGTTCCGGTGCGGAGTCCGGTGCAAAGTCCGGGAGGTTGCCCTGCGGCACCTCCGGGGCCTCCTCCTCCTGGCGGGTCCCTTCCCGGGATCCCACCTCGGCATCGTCCGCATCACGAGGGGTGGAGGCGGTCGGAAGGGAATCCATATCTGACGCACCCAAGGATCCACTCGACGAAGCGGGAAAATCATCCTTGGGCGGACTGCAGGGTTGTATGCAGCATTAGAAAGACACTATGTGGCGAAAAGAAAAACCATGAAGTTATTCGGGAGTCCGGATACTTACGATCTCGCCAGGGGCTTGGCCCTTGGAGGCCAATCCTCGTCTTCATCACTAGCGTTGGCAGAGCAGTCCGGGGGATGAGTCTTTCCCTTCTTGGACCCTTCGGCCTCCCTCGTTGGGGAAGCCTTCCTTTTCTTCCCTCCCCCCGCTGGGGGAGAGGCCTTCTTCTTCTCCTCCCCGCCTTTGTGGGAGGAGTCTGCCTCGGAGTCATCGTCCGATGACACCTGAAAACGGGAACTCTTCCGAGTGCCCGTGGCCTTCTTCTTGGCCTTCTTCTCCGGCACCACGTGGGGTGCCGGAGCCAGCAGCCCCGTTAAGCGGGTGTCCGCTGGGTCCTCTGGCAATGGGGCCGGACAGATAGTCTGTCCAGCCCTCTCCAGCCAGTCCTGTCAAAGGAGAGGGAGTTTAGATCCCGCATAGAGTCAAACTATGGAAAACAAGTGTCCCGTAAAGGGCAAAATCGCTTACCTCGCTAGCCGGATGCTGCGAGCTGAATCCGCGATCTTTGGTAGCGGATGCAGGGGCCTCGACACCTTTAAACAGCACCCTCCGGACATCTTCGTACGTAGTGTCGAAGAGCCCGCTCAAAGTCTGGTGCTGCGCCGAATCGAACTCCCACATACTGAAGCCCCGTCGTTGGCACGGGAGAATCCGGCGGATAAGCATGACCTGGACTACGTCGACAAGCTTGAGCTTCCTTTTCACTAGCTTTTTGATGCAGGCTTGGAGTCCGGTCAGCTCCTCCGAATCACCCCATGTCCGACCGCTCTCTTTCCAGGAGGTGAGCCGTATGGGGATGCCAGATCTGAATTCGGGGGCCGCTGCCCATTCAGGGTCATGCGGCTCGGTGATGTAGAACCACCCCGATTGCCACCCCTTAATGGTTTCCACGAAAGTGCCCTCAAGCCAAGTAACGTTGGGCATATTGCCCACCATGGCGCCTCTGCACTCCGCTTGGCTGCCCTTTACCACCTTCGGCTTGATACTAAAGGTCTTGAGCCACAAGCCGAAGTGGGGCTGGATGCAGAGGAAGGCCTCACACACGATGATAAACGCCGAGATATTGAGGATAAAATTCGGGGCCAGATCATGGAAATCCAGGACGTAGTAGAACATGAGCCCCCGGACGAAGGGATGGAGTGGGAAGCCCAGTCCGCGGAGGAAATGGGGAAGAAATACTACCCTCTCGTGGGGCCTGGGGGTGGGGATGAGCTCTCCCTCATCGGGGAGCCGGTGCACGATGTCGCTGGACAGATATCCGGCGCTGTGCAGCTTCTGGATGTGCCCCTCCGTAACGGAGGAGGCCATCCACTTGCCTCCCGCTCCGGACATAATTGGAGAAGGTTGAGGTGAGATGTGCGGACTTGGGCGGTGGAGCTCGAGTTCACGGAGATGGATAAGCCAAGGAGGAAGAAGGTGCATGTAAAAGGGTTGGATCTTTATCCCCTTATATGGGCGGACGGAAACATGCGTCCCCACCGGCCTGATAAAACTCGCTTATCTCCCAAGCGCCGCAATCAATGGCGCGGTTGGGTTACCTACGTCCGTATTGATGGGAATCCCGGAATAAGGGGAACACGATCTCTGCTTCGACAAGATGTGCCAAGGAAACCGCTTCGCTAAACACGCTGAGGTGGTACAATAAAAACGATTCGAGTAAAGGCTTGGTAGTGGTGTGACGTCACGCCACCAAATACGTCAGCAGATTGAACTTGTGTAAATATTACTCTCTCTACGGTGGTATGTGGAATTTATTTTGCGGAGCCGGACACTATCCTGGTGTTCACAATCTTCTATAAATTATTCGGAGAAGGAACCCGCCTTGCAATGCCAAAGACAACATGCGCGCCGGACTCATCGTCATTGAAGCCTGCTTCAGGGGCTACTGAGGGAGTCCTGGACTAGGGGGTGTCCGGATAGCCAAACTATCATCATAGGACAGACTCCAAAGACTATACAAGATTGAAGACTTCGTCCCGTGTCTGGATGGGACTTTCCTTGGCGTGGAAGGCAAGATTGGCAATACGGATATGTAGATCTCCTACCATTGTAACCGACTCTGTGTAACCCTAGCCCTCTCCGGTGTCTATATAAACCGGATGGCTTTAGTCCATAGGATGAACAACAATCATACCATAGGCTAGCTTCTA
The DNA here is from genome assembly GCF_002162155.2 of Triticum dicoccoides. Lineage (NCBI taxonomy): Eukaryota > Viridiplantae > Streptophyta > Magnoliopsida > Poales > Poaceae > Triticum > Triticum dicoccoides. Next base: position 734,428,455 of record NC_041393.1, on the reverse strand, counting down.
GGGTTTGGCCTCCTTGATCTCGTGGTAGATCTACTCTTGTAATACCCACATCATCAATATCAATCAAGCAGGACGTAGGGTTTTACCTCCATCAAGAGGGCCTGAACCTGGGTAAAACATCGTGTTCCTTGTCTCCTGTTACCATCCGCCTAGATGCACAGTTCGGGACCCCCTACCCGAGATCCGCCGGTTTTGACACCGACACTCACCCTTCCATCATTGCTAGCCTCTTCGGTACCATGCATTGCCCTTTCTCACCTTGAGAGTTGGTGCAAACTTCGCCGGTGCATCCAAACCCCGTGATATGATACGCTCTATCACACATAAGCCTCATTACATCTTCCTCAAAACAGCCACCATACCTACCTATCATGGCATTTCCATAGCCATTCCGATATATATTGCCATGCAACTTTCATCATCATCATCATATCCATGACTTGAGCTTTTCATTGTCATATTGCTTTGCATGATCGTAAGATAGCTAGCATGATGTTTTCATGGCTTGTCCATTTTTTTGATGTCATTGCTATGCTAGATCATTGCACATCCCGGTACACCGCTGGAGGCATTCATATAGAGTCATATCTTTGTTCTAGATATTGAGTTGTAAGTAAATAAAAGTGCGATGATCATCATTATTAGAGCATTGCCCCAGTGAGGAAAGGATGATGGAGACTATGATTTCCCCACAAGTCGGGATGAGACTCCGGACTTTATGGAAAATAAAAGAGGCCAAAGAAGCCCAAATAAAAAAAAAGAGGCCAAAGAAGCCCACCAAAAAAATATAATAAAAAAATGAGAGAAAAAGAGAGAAGGGGCAATGCTACTATCCTTTTACCACACTTGTGCTTCAAAGTAGCACCATGTTCTTCATAGAGAGAGTCTCTTATGCTTTCACTTTCATATACTAGTGGGAATTTTCATTATAGAACTTGGCTTGTATATTCTGATGATGGGATTCCTCAAATGCCCGAGGTCTTCATGAGCAAGCAAGTTGGATGCACACCCACTCAGTTTTCAGTTTGAGCTTTCATACACTTATAGCTCTAGTGCATCCGTTACATGGCAATCCCTACTCACTCACATTGATATCTATTGATGGGCATCTCCATAGCCCGTTGATACGCCTAGTTGATGTGAGACTTTCTCCCTTTTTGTCTTCTCCACATAACCCCCACCATCATATTCTATTCCACCTATAGTGCTATATCCATGGCTCACGCTCATGTATTGCGTGAAAGTTGAAAAAGTTTGAGATTATTAAAGTATGAAACAATTTCTTGGCTAGTCATCGGGGTTGTGCATGATTAAATACTTTGTGTGATGAAGATAGAGCAATAGCCAGACTATATGATTTTGTAGGGATAACTCTCTTTGGCCATGTTGTTTTGAAAAGACATGATTGCTTTATTGGTATGCTCGAAGTATTATTGTTTTTATGTCAAATGATAGAATATTGCTTTGAATCACTCATGTCTTAATATTCATGCCATGATTAGACATATGATCAAGATTATGCTAGGTAGCATTCCACATCAAAAATTATCTTTTTTTATCATTTACCTACTCGAGGACGAGCAGGAATTAAGCTTGGGGAGGTTGATACGTCTCCGTCGTATCTATAATTTTTGATTGTTCCATGCCAATATTCTCCAACTTTTATATACTTTTGGCAACCTTTTATACTATTTTTTGGGACTAACATATTGATCCAGTGCCTAGTGCCGGTTCCTGTCTGTTGCATGTTTTTTTGTTTTGCAGAAACCCAATATCAAACGGAGTCCAAACGGGATAAAAACGGACGGAGATTTTTTTTGGAATATTTATGGTTTTTGGGAAGTGAAATCAACGCAAAACGGTGTCCGGGGTGGTCACGAGGTAGGGGGCACGCCCTTCCCCCCCAGGCGCGCCCCTGACCCTCATGGTCCACCCGTAAGTCGATTGACTCTCTTCTTTTGGCGCAAGAAAGCTAATTTTATGAGAAATATCTGGGCGAAAGATTCACCCCAATCGGAGTTACGGATCTCCGGATATTTAAGAAACGGTGAAGGGGTAGAATCAGAGAACGCAAAGAATGCAGAAACAGAGAGATAGATCCAATCTCGGAGGGGCTCTCGCCCCTCCCATGCCATGGGAGCCAAGGACCAGAAGGGAAACCCTTCTCCCATCTAGGGAGGAGGTCAAGGAAGAAGAAGAAGAAGGGGGGCCCTCCCCCCTTGCTTCAGGTGGCGCCGGAGTGCTGCCGGGGGCCATCATCATCACCGCGATCTTCACCAACACCGCCGCCATCTTCACCAACATCTCCACCAACTCTTCCTCCCTCTATGCAGCGGTGTAACCTCTCTCTTACCCGCTGTAATCTCTACTTAAACATGGTGCTCAATGCTATATATTATTTCCCAATGATGTATGGCTATCTTATGATGTTTGAGTAGATCCGTTTTGTCCTATGGGTTAATTGATGATCGTGATTGGTTTGAGTTGCATGTTTTATTATTGGTGCTGTCCTATTGTGCCCTCCGTGTCGCGCAAGCGTGAGGGATCCCTGCTGTAGGGTTTGCAATATGTTTATGATTTGCTTATGGTGGGTTGCGTGAGTGACTGAAACACAAACCCGAGTAAGTAGGTTGTTTGCGTATGGGATAAAAGGGGACTTGATACTTTAATGCTATGGATGGGTTTTACGTTAATGAATCCTTAGTAGTTGCGGATGCTTGCTAGAGTTCCAATCATAAGTGCATATGATCCAAGTAGAGAAGTTATGTTAGTTTATGCCTCTCCCTCAAATAAAATTGCAATAATGATTACCGGTCTAGTTATCGATTGCCTAGGGACAAATAACTTTATCGTGACAACAAGCTCTTTACTTTTACTAATTTACTTTTGTCTTTATCTAAACAGCCCCTAGCTTTTATTTACTCGCTCTTTATTATCTTGCAAACCTACCCTATCACACCTACAAAGTACTTCTAGTTTCATACTTGTTCTAGGTAAAGCGAACGTCAAGCGTGCGTAGAGTTGTATCAGTGGTCTATAGAACTTGAGGGAATATTTATTCTACCTTTAGCTCCTCGTTGGGTTCAACACTCTTACTTATCGAAAACTATTGCGATCCCCTATACTTGTGGGTTATCACACCCCCTTCTGTTGAAGAAGGTTTCCTACCAGATTCCGGAGCCGCGATGGTCTCCGGAACTGTGTCCGGCTGGGGGCCGAATTCAAGATGACCCCTGTCGTCAGTATCCATGGGGGTCTCCTACCCTATGTGGCCGGCCGCCGGGGCTTGACCCTCTGGCGCTGCTCGAACCGTCTTCCCAGCCCCTCCTTGGCCTGGGCCCATTTGGGACGACACTTCAGTGTCGTCTGCATGTTTGGGGAGGTGGCCGTCAGGGTAGTTCCGCTGTCCATCGCGTCCGAACCTAGTGAATCCTCCGACAAGGACTGCTCGGCGCGGGACCTGGCCGGGCTGCAATATGTGTGGCTCAATACATCAACATTGTGCGATAATGAGTCCGGATATGCTAATGTATTCGGATTTTATGTACTCACAATTTAACCAGGGGCTGGACCCTCGGATCCCACTCGGGCTGCTGTCGGTGGCGGTGGTGGAATCGTCTATGGAGGAGGCTTTCCCCCTCTTAGATGACTTGGCCTCCAAGCGTTTGGAGGCCGTTCTTTTCTTTCTCCCCCTCGCTGGGGGGATTGGCTTTCCTCCTTTTCCTCATCCTCTTTGGAGGAAGAGCGGGCCTCCGAGTCTTAGGACACTTGGTCCGAAGTACCCCTGCGATGGAGGCCGCCCCTTGTCTCTTTGGCCTTCTTCTCGGCCTTCTACTTAGGCGCCTTATAAGGTGCCGGGACCAGCATCTTCATTAGAAGTGGGCCGGCTTGCTCTTCTGGCAGCGGGGCCGGATAGTAGATCCGCTCCGCCTTCTTCGTCCAGCCCTGGGAGAATTGTCGGAAAATATATTAAGCATTTCCTTTAAAATACGTTGCTAAGGCGTACGTTTTGCCAATATCTGAAAATTTACCGAACTTGCGGGACGGGACAGTTTGTACCCACGGTCCTTGGCCGAGTCCGGCCATGATTTGCCAGACTTGAAGAGCACCTTCCAGATATCTTCGTGCGTTGTGCCGAAGAGCTCCGTCAGGGTCTGGTGCTTGGTTGGGTCGAATTCCCATAAATTGCAAGCCCTGCGTTGGCATGGGAGAATCCGGCGAACCAACATCACTTGGACTACGTCAACAAGTTTGATGTTCTTGTCTCCCATGCTCTTGACGCGCGCCTGGAACGTTGCTAGTTCATCTGACGAAGACCAGTCCAGGCCCTTCTCGGGCCAGGACGTAAGCTGCAATGGGGCTTTGGATCCGAATCCGGGAGCCGCGGACCATTTGGCACCGCGTGGCTCAGTGACATAGAACCATTGTTGCTGCCACCCTTTGACGGAATCGTTAAATGTACCTGATGGCCATGCGATGTTGGGCATCTTGCCCACCAAAAAATATAATAAAAAAATGAGAGAAAAAGAGAGAAGGGGCAATGCTACTATCCTTTTACCACACTTGTGCTTCAAAGTAGCACCATGTTCTTCATAGAGAGAGTCTCTTATGCTTTCACTTTCATATACTAGTGGGAATTTTCATTATAGAACTTGGCTTGTATATTCTGATGATGGGATTCCTCAAATGCCCGAGGTCTTCATGAGCAAGCAAGTTGGATGCACACCCACTCAGTTTTCAGTTTGAGCTTTCATACACTTATAGCTCTAGTGCATCCGTTGCATGGCAATCCCTACTCACTCACATTGATATCTATTGATGGGCATCTCCATAGCCCGTTGATACGCCTAGTTGATGTGAGACTTTCTCCCTTTTTGTCTTCTCCACATAACCCCCACCATCATATTCTATTCCACCTATAGTGCTATATCCATGGCTCACGCTCATGTATTGCGTGAAAGTTGAAAAAGTTTGATATTATTAAAGTATGAAACAATTTCTTGGCTAGTCATCGGGGTTGTGCATGATTAAATACTTTGTGTGATGAAGATAGAGCAATAGCCAGACTATATGATTTTGTAGGGATAACTCTCTTTGGCCATGTTGTTTTGAAAAGACATGATTGCTTTATTGGTATGCTCGAAGTATTATTGTTTTTATGTCAAATGATAGAATATTGCTTTGAATCACTCCTGTCTTAATATTCATGCCATGATTAGACATATGATCAAGATTATGCTAGGTAGCATTCCACATCAAAAATTATCTTTTTTTATCATTTACCTACTCGAGGACGAGCAGGAATTAAGCTTGGGGATGTTGATACGTCTCCGTCGTATCTATAATTTTTGATTGTTCCATGCCAATATTCTCCAACTTTTATATACTTTTGGCAACCTTTTATACTATTTTTTGGGACTAACATATTGATCCAGTGCCTAGTGCCGGTTCCTCTCTGTTGCATGTTTTTTTGTTTTGCAGAAACCCAATATCAAACGGAGTCCAAATGGGATAAAAACGGACGGAGATTTTTTTTGTAATATTTATGGTTTTTGGGAAGTGAAATCAACGCAAAACGGTGTCCGGGGTGGTCACGAGGTAGGGGGCACGCCCTTCCCCCCCAGGCGCGCCCCTGACCCTCATGGTCCACCCGTAAGTCGATTGACTCTCTTCTTTTGGCGCAAGAAAGCTAATTTTATGAGAAATATCTGGGCGAAAGATTCACCCCAATCGGAGTTACGGATCTCCGGATATTTAAGAAACAGTGAAGGGGTAGAATCAGAGAACGCAAAGAATGCAGAAACAGAGAGATAGATCCAATCTCGGAGGGGCTCTCGCCCCTCCCATGCCATGGGAGCCAAGGACCAGAAGGGAAACCCTTCTCCCATCTAGGGAGGAGGTCAAGGAAGAAGAAGAAGAAGGGGGCCCTCCCCCCTTGCTTCCGGTGGCGCCGGAGCGCTGCCGGGGGCCATCATCATCACCGCGATCTTCACCAACACCGCCGCCATCTTCACCAACATCTCCACCAACTCTTCCTCCCTCTATGAAGCGGTGTAACCTCTCTCTTACCCGCTGTAATCTCTACTTAAACATGGTGCTCAATGCTATATATTATTTCCCAATGATGTATGGCTATCTTATGATGTTTGAGTAGATCCGTTTTGTCCTATGGGTTAATTGATGATCGTGATTGGTTTGAGTTGCATGTTTTATTATTGGTGCTGTCCTATTGTGCCCTCCGTGTCGCGCAAGCGTGAGGGATCCCTGCTGTAGGGTTTGCAATATGTTTATGATTTGCTTATGGTGGGTTGCGTGAGTGACTGAAACACAAACCCGAGTAAGTAGGTTGTTTGCGTATGGGATAAAAGGGGACTTGATACTTTAATGCTATGGATGGGTTTTATGTTAATGAATCCTTAGTAGTTGCGTATGCTTGCTAGAGTTCCAATCATAAGTGCATATGATCCAAGTAGAGAAGTTATATTAGCTTATGCCTCTCCCTCAAATAAAATTGCAATAATGATTACCGGTCTAGTTATCGATTGCCTAGGGACAAATAACTTTATCGTGACAACAAGCTCTTTACTTTTACTAATTTACTTTTGTCTTTATCTAAACAGCCCCTAGCTTTTATTTACTCGCTCTTTATTATCTTGCAAACCTACCCTATCACACCTACAAAGTACTTCTAGTTTCATACTTGTTCTAGGTAAAGCGAACGTCAAGCGTGCGTAGAGTTGTATCAGTGGTCTATAGAACTTGAGGGAATATTTATTCTACCTTTAGCTCCTCGTTGGGTTCAACACTCTTACTTATCGAAAACTATTGCGATCCCCTATACTTGTGGGTTATCACACCCCCTTCTGTTGAAGAAGGTTTCCTACCAGATTCCGGAGCCGCGATGGTCTCCGGAACTGTGTCCGGCTGGGGGCCGAATTCAAGATGACCCCTGTCGTCAGTATCCATGGGGGTCTCCTGCCCTATGTGGTCGGCCGCCGGGGTTTGACCCTCTGGCGCTGCTCGAACCGTCTTCCCAGCCCCTCCTTGGCCTGGGCCCATTTGGGACGACACTTCAGTGTCGTCTGCATGTTTGGGGAGGTGGCCGTCGGGGGAGTTCCGCTGTCCATCGCGTCCGAACCTAGTGAATCCTCCGACAAGGACTGCTCGGCGCGGGACCTGGCCGGGCTGCAATATGTGTGGCTCAATACATCAACATTGTGCGATAATGAGTCCGGATATGCTAATGTATTCGGATTTTATGTACTCACAATTTAACCAGGGGCTGGACCCTCGGATCCCACTCCGGGCTGCTGTCAGTGGCGGTGGTGGAATCGTCTATGGAGGAGGCTTTCCCCCTCTTAGACGACTTGGCCTCCAAGCGTTTGGAGGCCATTCTTTTCTTTCTCCCCCTCGCTGGGGGGATTGGCTTTCCTCCTTTTCCTCATCCTCTTCGGAGGAAGAGCGGGCCTCCGAGTCTTAGGACACTTGGTCCGAAGTACCCCTGCGATGGAGGCCGCCCCTTGTCTCTTTGGCCTTCTTCTCGGCCTTCTACTTAGGCGCCTTATAAGGTGCCAGGACCAGCATCTTCATTAGAAGTGGGCCGGCTTTCTCTTCTGGCAGCGGGGCCGGATAGTAGATCCGCTCCGCCTTCTTCTTCCAGCCCTGGGAGAATTGTCGGAAAATATATTAAGCATTTCCTTTAAAATACGTTGCTAAGGCGTACGTTTTGCCAATATCTGAAAATTTACCGAACTTGCGGGACAGGACAGTTTGTACCCACGGTCCTTGGCCGAGTCCGGCCATGATTTGCCAGACTTGAAGAGCACCTTCCAGATATCTTCGTGCGTTGTGCCGAAGAGCTCCGTCAGGGTCTGGTGCTTGGTTGGGTCGAATTCCCATAAATTGCAAGCCCTGCGTTGGCATGGGAGAATCCGGCGAACCAACATCACTTGGACTACGTCAACAAGTTTGATGTTCTTGTCTCCCATGCTCTTGACGCGCGCCTGGAACGTTGCTAGTTCATCTGACGAAGACCAGTCCAGGCCCTTCTCGGGCCAGGACGTAAGCCGCAATGGGGCTTTGGATCCGAATCCGGGAGCCGCGGACCATTTGGCACCGCGTGGCTCAGTGACATAGAACCATTGTTGCTGCCACCCTTTGACGGAATCGTTAAATGTACCTGATGGCCATGCGATGTTGGGCATCTTGCTCACCATGGCACCTCCACACTCGGCATGCTCGCCGCCCACCACCTTGGGCTTCACATTCAAAATCTTCAGCCATAACCCGAAGTGTGGAGAGACGCGGAAGAAGGCCTCGCACATGAGATGAACGTCGAGATGTTGAGGAAAGAATTGGGGGATAGATCATGGAAATCGATCCCATAGTAATACATGATGCCATGAACGAATGGGTGGAGGGGAAACCCCAGCTCGCGGACAAAGTGAGGGAGGAATACAACCCTCTCGTGGGGTTCCGGGGTAGGGACGATCTGTCCCGCCGTCGGGAGATGGTGTCCAATCTTCTTGGCCAGATATCCGACCTCCCGAAGTTTCTGTATATCCTTCTCCCGGACAGTGGAGGCCATCCACTTTCCTCCAGCTTCGGATCCGGACATTTTCGGAATGCTCTTGCGGGTGGAGAAGGCGAAGCCTTGGGCATTGGAGCTCAAGAATGGATGAGTAGAGGAAGGAGAAGGCGTGGGTGAGAGAGGGAAATCCTTATCCCTTTATAAAGGCAGATCATGCGCCTCCCCACATGCCCTAAAACTCGCTTATTCCCCAAGCGCCGTGCTAATGGCATAGTTGGGTTACCCACACCCGTATTGATGAGAATCCCATGACAAGGGGACACGGTCTCTACTTCGACAAGATGTGCCAATGAAACCGCCTCATGAAACATGTCGTGGCAGGATGATAAAACGGTTCGAATAATAACCGGGCCACGGTGTTATGTCACGCTATGATGAAACTGTCAGCAGATTAGATTCGTGAAATATTATACTCTCTACGGTGGTATGTGGAATTTTTTTTGCAGAGCCGGACATGATTCTTGTGTTCAAGATCTACTTTGTAGTATTCGGAGAAGGAACCCGCCTTGCAATGTCGAAGACAATCTGCGTGCCGAACTCAATCTTCATTGAAGCCTGGTTCAGGGGCTACTGAGGGAGTCCTGGATTAAGGGGTCCTCGGACAGCCGGACTATATGCTTTAGCCGGACTGTTGGACTCTAAAGATACAATATAGAAGATTTCGTCCCGTGTCCGGATGGGACTCTCCTTTGTGTGGAAGGTAAGCTTGGCAATTCGGATATGTAGATTTCCTTCTCTGTAACCGACTCTGTGTAACCCTAGCCCCCTCCGGTGTCTATATAAACCGGAGGGTTTAGTCTGTAGGACAAGGACAATCATAATCATAGGATAGCTTCTAGGGTTAGCCTCTATGATCTCGTGGTAGATCAACTCTTGTAATACTCATATCATCAAGATCAATCAAGCAAGAAGTAGGGTATTACCTCCATAGACAGGGCCCGAACCTGGGTAAACATCGTGTCCCCCGCCTCCTGTTATCATTAGCCTTAGACGCACAGTTCGGGACCCCCTACCCAAGATCCGCTGGTTTTGACACCGACACCGTGACCTTGGGAATCTATGCATAGGGGTTGGCACACGTTTTCATCTTAACTCTTCGGTAGAAACTTTGGGACACTCTATGAGTTCTTTGTGTTGGTTTGAATAGATGAATCTGAGATTGTGTGATGCATATCATATAATCATACCCATAGATACTTGTGGTGACATTTGAATATCTAGGTGACATCAGGGTTTTGGTTGATGTGTGTCTTAAGGAGTTATTTTACTACGAACTCTAGGGTTGTTTGTGACACTTATAGGAATAGCCCAATAGATTGATCGGAAAGAATAACTTTGAGGTGGTTTCGTACCCTACAATAATCTCCTCGATTGTTCTCCGCTATTGGTGACTTTGGAGTGACTCTTTGTTGCATGTTGAGGGATAGTTATATGATCCAATTATGTTATTATTATAGAGAGAACTTGCACTAGTGAAAGTTTGAACCCTAGGCCTTGCTTTGAAGCATTGCAATATAGTTTTCACTCACTTTTTCCACTAGTTACCTTGCTGTTTTTATAAATTCAGATTACAAGAACCTATATCTACCATCCATATTGCACTTGTATCACCATCTCTTTGCTGAACTAGTGCACCTATACAATCTACCATTGTATTGATTGTGTTGGGGACAAGAGAGACTCTTTGTTATTTGGTTGCAGGGTTGTTTGAGAGAGACCATCTTCATCCTATGCCTCCCACGGATTGATAAACCTTAGGTCATCCACTTGAGGGAAATTTGCTACTGTCCTACAAAGCTCTGCACTTGGAGGCCCAACAACGTCTACAAGAAGAAGGTTGCGTAGTAGACATCATTTCTCTCAAAAGAAGTCAGTGGGAGGAAAGTAGAACTTGATGAGGTAATTGTACCTTCTCCCAAATTGGAAAGTAGTTCATCACATAAATCAGTTCTAGTGATTCCTACACCAATTAGTGAAGATGCTAATGACGATGATCATGAAACTTCAGATAAAGTTACTACCAAACCTTGTAGGTCAACCAGAATACGGTCCGCACCAGAGTGGTACGGTAATCCTATTCTAGAATTCATGTTACTAGACCATCACGAACCTACGAACTATGAGGAAGTGATGATGAGCCCAGATTCCGTGAAATGGCTTGAGGCCATGAAACCTCAGATGGGATCCATGTATGAGAACAAAGTGTGGACTCTGGTGGACTTGCCCAATGATCAGCAAGCCATAGAAAATAAATGGATCTTCATGAGGAACACGGACGCTGATGGTAGTGTTACTATCTACAAATCTCGACTAGTCGAAAAAGGATTTCGACAAGTTCAAGGTGTTGACTACAATGATATTTTCTCAACTGTAGCGATGCTTAGGTCTGTCCGAATCATGTTAGCAATTGCCATATTTTATGAAATCTGGTAAATGGATGTCAAAAACTGTATTCCTTAAATGGATATATCTAAGGAGAGTTGTATATGATGCAACAAGAAGGTTTTGTCAATCCTAAAGGTGCTAACAAAGTGTGCAAGCTCCAGCGACCCATCTGTGGACTGGTGCAAGCATCTCGGAGTTGGAATATACGGTTTGATAATGTGATCAAATCATATGAATTCATATAGACTTTTGGAGAAGCCTGTATTTACAAGATAGTGAGTGGGAGCACTATAGCCTTTCTGATCAGTATATGTGAATGACATATTGTTGATCGGAAATGATGTAGAATTTTCTGGAAAGCATAAAGGAGAGTTTGAAAGGAGATTTTCAAAGAAAGGCCTTGGTGAAGTTGCTTACATATTGGGCATCAAGATCTATAGATATAGATTAAGACGCTTGATAAGATTTTTCAATGAGTACATATCTTGACAAGTTTTTGAAAGAGTTCAAAATGGATAAGTCAAAGAAGGAGTTCTTGTATGTATTACAAGGTGTAAAGTTGAGTAAGACTCAAAGCCTGACTAGGGGAGAGGATAGAACGAGAATGAAATTCATTCCCTATGCCTCAGTCATAGGTTCTATAAAGTATGCTATGTTGTGTACCAGACCTATTGTGTACCTTATCATGAGTTTGGCAAGGGGGTACGATAGTGATCCAGGAGTGGATCACTGGACAGCGGTCAAAGTTATCCTTAGTTACCTAAGAGGACTAAGAAAATATTTCTCGGTTAGGAGGTGACAAAGAGTTCGTCGTAAAGAGTTACGTCGATGCAAGCTTTTATGCTGATTCGGATGACTCTGAGTCTCAATCTGGATGCATATTGAAAGTGGGAGCAATTAGCTAGATTAGATCCATGTAGAGCATTGTAGACATAGAAAATTTTCAAAATACATACGGCTCTGAATATTGCAGACTCGTTGACTATACTTCTCTCACAAGCAAAACATGATCACACCTTAGTACTCTTTGGGTGTTAATCACATATCGATGTGAACTAGATTATTGACTATAGTAAACCCTTTGGTTGTTGGTCACATGGAGATGTGAACTATGGGTGTTAATCATATACAGATGTGAACTATTGGTGTTGAATCACATGGCGATGTGGACTAGATTATTGACTCTAGAGCAACTCGGAGACTGAAGGAAATATGCCCTAGAGGCAATAATATGAAGGAAATATGCCCTAGAGGCAATAATAAATTTTTTATTTATATTTCCTTATATATCATGATAAATGTTTATTATTCATGCTAGAATTGTATTAACCGAAAACTTAGTACATGTGTGAATACATAGACAAACAGAGTGTCACTAGTATGCCTCTACTAGACTAGCTCGTTAATCAAAGATGGTTAAGTCTCCTGGCCATAGACATGAGTTGTCATTTGATGAACGAGATCACATCATTAGAGAATGATGTGATTGACTTGACCCATTCCATTCTCTTAGCACTTGATCATTTAGTATGTTGCTATTGTTTTCTTCACGACTTATATATGTTCCTATGACTATGAGATTTTGCAACTCCCGAATACTGGAGGAACACTTTGTGTGCTACCAAATGTCACAACGTAACTGGGTGATTATAAAGGTGCTCTACAGGTGTTTCTGATGGTGTTTGTTGAGTTTGCATAGATCGAGATTAGGATTTGTCACTCCGATTGTCGGAGAGGTATCTCTGGCCCTCTCGGTAATGCACATCACTCTAAGCCTTGCAAGCAATGTGACTAATGAGTTAGTTAGGGGATGATGCATTACAGAACGAGTAAAGAGACTTGTCGGTACGAGATTGCACTAGGTATTGAGATACCGATGATCGAATCTCGGGCAAGTAACATACCGATGACAAAGGGAACAACATATGTTGTTATGCGGTTTAACCGATAAAGATCTTCGTAGAATATGTGGGAGCCAATATGAGCATCCAGGTTCCGCTATTGGTTATTGACCGGAGACATGTATCGATCATGTCTACATAGTTCTCGAACCCGTAGGGTCCGCACACTTAACGTTCGGTGACGATCGGTATTATGAGTTTATGTATTTTGATGTACCGAAGATAGTTTGGATTCATGGATATGATCACGGACATGACGAGGAGTCTATAAATGGTCGAGACATAAAGATTGAAATATTAGACGGCTATACTTGGACACCGGAAAGGTTCCGGGTGATTTCGGAGAAAACCGGAGTGCCGGTGGGGTTATCGGAACCCCCCGGGGAAGTATTGGGCCTTAGTGGGCCTTAGGGGAGAGAGAGGGCATGTAACGCCCCGGATGTAACTTTCCATATTCGTAACTCCAACTCTTGCCTTTTCTGGAGATGTGATATGATATTTCCTTCGTGGTTGGGTTCTTGTCGTTTGTTTTGCATTTTGTTCATGCCATGCATCTCATCTCATAGCATCATCTGCATTGCATCCGCTTATTTTCATAAAACCTCGTAGCTGTTCATAGTTACCGTTTCTATCTTAGTCTTCATTGACCTGTTGTCAGACCGCTTGTCCTTGTTGACCTTCTCTCAGACCAATTGGACCCCTCTCTTCTCTTTTTCTCCGAGACCAACAAAACCCCCCTTGTCCCCGTGGCCTTTCGTCGGACCCCATTGTCTTTGTTTTCCCCTATCGTCTAAATGCCCACCCTCGATCTACGCAGCCACCAACCCCTCGCGTGCGTCCGAAACTTGCCCCGAACCGGAACCGCTCAGTCATCACCGATGGATCCGGATCATCCACAAACATCTATAAAACATCTCCGTTTTCTCTTTTGGACTCCCTAACCCATTTATCCCGGACCGCCCGATCGCGATCGGAGGATCCAAATCATCTCCTTTCGTATCTATATATATAGACCCCTAGTCCATTTCTAGACCAAACCCTAGATCCTAGCCAGTTTGTCCCTGCCGCCGCCGCACAATCCCCCTCGGGATCCACCAGCGCCCAATCCCCTCGCAGCCTCCACCTTCTCCTTGTTTTTCCCTCCTGTCCAACCACCACCGCCGCCGAATTCCTGCAGGAGCCCGAGCTCCTCTGCCCGTCGCCCCTCTCCTATAGCCGCCCGAGCACCAGCCAGCTCGCTGGAGCAGCAGCACCACCGGAGCTCCCTCCACCGTCGAGCACCACCAGCAGGACCAGACCCACTAGACCCCGCCGCCCTCGTCTGCTCTGGGGAGCCTCGCCTCCGTCGACGGCCGAACCCAGCAGGTCCCCGTCTCGCGCGCCCTTCTTCCCTTCTTTTTCCCTGCCTCTCTTTCTCCTCTGACCGTCTCTCTCTCTCTCTTCTGCTCATGAACAAGTTCGCCTCCGCTGCCTGGAACCAGATGGATCCGATGAACCTCGCTAGGATCCACCTCCCCTCGTCCAGATCGGTCGGTCTTCGCCATCCCCATCTTCGTCAACTGCCAGGAGCTCCCCGCCGCCGGATCGGGACATCTCCGCCCGTTTCCTCTCGCATCGTCGCCCTGCTTCCCCTGCATCGAACAAGGAGGTGCACTGCCGCACATTGAACCCTCCTCTGCTTCGCGCCGCCCGTCAACGAGTTTGCCGCCGCCAAGACCTTGCCTCGCCGGATCCGCCTCCCACTGCCGGGAATCGGTTCCCCTCGATCTTGCCCCGCCTCCGGTGGTCGTCCCGCCGACTGTCGTCACCGGCCTTCCTGGAACGCACGCAGCCCCAAGCCCGACGCTCGCAGCCCCAAGCCCGACGCTCGCTCGTGCCCGTTGACTCGGTCGTCCCGCGTCCTGGGACACTTCTTGCGCCAAGCCCAGCTCTTCCCGGCCTCCTCTCCACCAACCGGGCCTTGGCCCAGGGTGAGCAGCCCCCGCCCCCTCTCCTGTGCACTTTTGGGCCGACCAGTTTCGGCCCTATCCATGTTTTTTTCCTGCGAACGAATTTGCTAATAGTGGCCTCTACCTCTTTGCTTTTCGTTACCTTGGAGTGCCTTAACAATTGTGGTGGTGTTTCTCCTCGTCATTTGAAGATCGAAGAAGAGTTCCTCTTAAACCCGTACCCGTTCTTCCAAAAATGTGTAGTTCAAGCTTGATGCCATCCTCTCATAGTTGTTTTCGATTGTGAGAATTCTTTTCACCCATCCGGAGCATTTCATGAGTTGTTTCCATTTCTTTCCTCCGAAGGCCATCATGTCATAATTCTTCATTCTCAGCGTGTAGCTATCATTCTCCAAATCTTACTGGTACATCGTTCAAATATCCTCTAATCAGTTCATGATCTCTTCATTCTCTTGTATCTAAATCCCCTCAAGCATATTGGTTCTTCTAATTCTTCCCGGTGATTCATTCTCTTTCATCAGTCATCTTTGAATTCTTATGGTGGTTCGTTCAAGATTTCACTTCCGTCGTTATCATACCAATTCATTTGTTCTTTCCGAGTCCTACCGGTGGTTTGTTTGAATTTTTCCCAAGTTGGCGCTATATCCCTCTTAATCCTTTCTACGAGAATAAGTAGTATGCCAAATCCATTGCTTGTCATCAATTTAATTTGATGAAGGATAAGCATAAAAATAAATCTTATGCTTATTTCCTCGAGGTGATTCAATTCTTTTTTTCCGGAGATTGTTCATGATGAAGTAATTCTCGGTTCTATTGCTTCATCTTTTCTTTTCCGAAGTTCCAAGTTTTCCGCTTTATCTCATCGGAACCTCCATCTAAATCATTGCAAGGCTTCTCCTTGTGTTTTCAAATTCTCTTTCTTTATATCATCCTTTTATTACCAGAGTTCTTCATGGAGGCTCTACATGGTGGTTCGTCAAGGATTATTTTTATTCTTCAATTGTTCTTCAAGATTTCTCTTGAAGTTAATATCAGCCAAGCTATACTCTAAAATAAACATGGTGTTCAACACACGTTTTGTTTTGGGGCGTTCAAGCATTCTTCATCTTGCATTCCGAAGTACAATTCTTTCTACCTTATCTTTTGAGATGGTGTTATATCATTCTTGAAAATTTCTATTCATGTTTCGTGATTCACATGTTGTCAAGAATGAGGTATTTTAAATCCATCAACCTCATTGTTGGAGTTATCTTGTGTCATATTTCACCTAAAGCATTCCCTAAGGATTGTTGCTTTTGTGGTGCTTATCAATGATTCAAGTTATCTCTCTATCATCTTGGTGGAAGAAATTTTTCATCTCGTCGGTGTTATCAATTATATTATTTGTTCCGTAGTGGAAGAATTTCACATCAAGTTTTGAGATGTCTACATAAGGCCACGAGGATCATATCCTTTTGCTGTTGGTTTTCCAACAACTCCGTTCAATTCTTCTTTGCAAGGATGCTTTCCAAGCTTATTTGTGGCAGAAGTTGGCATTTTCTTCTCCATTCTTTTATTTCAATGATCTATCTTCTATTCTTTCTTCCGGAAGCATGGTGATGTTGCTCTCTTCACGCATCATCTCGAATTGTGACGATCATGTTCTTTTCGTGCTTATCCATTTAACTAGAGTGTTTTGTCATCTCTTCAAGTTCTTTCATCTTATCAAGTTTTGCCTCTCTTTTCAACCTGAGTGCTGTGTGAAATCCTTCTTACCCATTGTGCCATTCTTTCAATAGTTCCAGAGGCAGTGTGTTGTTGATTTCATCAAGTATCATCCCTTCTCAAGTTCATGTTCTATTCCTTCCATGTTCAACCAGAGTGCTGCCCGAATTCTTCCTCTCTCATCTTGTTTTAACTGGAGTGGTTTCGAATTCTATCTTGTCCTTTAAACTCTTGATTCATGTCTTTGCAACCTTCAAGTTCTCCTAATGTTCCTTATTCCTCTTTTCTAACGGATTGTTTGCAATCTCGTTCATCTCTGTTGTACTCTTTCTTTTAAATTTCTCAACCTCTCAAGGTTCGTGGTTATACTCGTTCGTCCAAGAAGCAACTTAGATTTACCTCTTATCTTCCTCTTTATTTTCCCTCCGGTGCCATCCTAGATCTTGGGACGAGATCCTCTTGTAGTGCTGGAGTGTTGTAACACCCCGGATGTAACTTTCCATATTCGTAACTCCAACTCTTGCCTTTTCCAGAGATGTGATATGATATTTCCTTCGTGGTTGGGTTCTTGTCGTTTGTTTTGCATTTTGTTCATGCCATGCATCTCATCTCATAGCATCATCCGCATTGCATCCGCTTGTTTTCATAAAACCTCGTAGCCGTTCGTAGTTACCGTTTCTATCTTAGTCTTCGTTGACCTATTGTCAGACCGCTTGTCCTTGTTAACCTTCTCTCAGACCAACTGGACCCCTCTCTTCTCTTTTTCTCCGAGACCAACAAAACCCCCCTTGTCCCCGTGGCCTTTCGTCGGACCCCATTGTCTTTGTTTTCCCCTCTCGTCTAAATGCCCACCCTCGATCTACGCAGCCACCAACCCCTCGCGTGCGTCCGAAACTTGCCCCGAACCCGAACCACTCAGTCATCACCGATGGATCCGGATCATCCCCAAACATCTATAAAACATCTCCGTTTTCTCTTTTGGACTCCCTAACCCATTTATTCTGGACCGCCCGATCACGATCGGAGGATCCAAATCATCTCCTTTCGTATATATATATGTAGACCCCTAGTCCATTTCTAGACCAAACCCTAGATCCTAGGCAGTTTGTCCCTGCCGCCGCCGCACAATCCCCCTCGGGATCCACCAGCGCCCAATCCCCTCGTAGCCTCCACCTTCTCCTTGTTTTCCCTCCTGTCCAACCACCATCGCCACCCAAATCCTGTAGGAGCCCGAGCTCCTCTGCCCGTCGCCCCTCTCCTGCAGTCGCCCGAGCACCGGCCAGCTCGCTGGAGCAGCTGCACCACCGGAGCTCCCTCCACCGTCGAGCACCACCAGTAGGACCAGACCCGCTAGACCCCGCCGCCCTCGTCTGCTCTGGGGAGCCTCGCCTCCGTCGACGGCCGAACCCAGCAGGTCCCCGTCTTGCGCGCCCTTCTTCCCTTCTTTTTCCCTGGCTCTCTTTCTCCTCCGACCGTCTCTCTCTCTCTCTTCTGCTCATGAACAAGTTCGCCGCCGCTGCCTGGAACCAGCTGGATCCGATGAACCTCGCTAGGGTCCACCTCCCCTCGTCCAGATCGGCCGGTCTTCGCCATCCCCATCTTCGTCAACTGCCATGAGCTCCCCGCCGCCGGATCGGGACGTCTCCGCCCGGTTCCTCTCGCGCCGTCACCCTGCTTCCCCTACATCGAACGAGGAGGCGCGCTGCCACGCGTTGGCCCCTCCTCTGCTTCGCGCCGCCCGTCAGCGAGTTCGCCGCCGCCAAGACCTTGCCTCGCCGGATCTTCCTCCCACTGTCGGGAATCAGTTCCCCTCGATCTTGCCCCGCCTCCGGTGGTCGTCCCGCCGACTGTCGTCATCGGAAACACCAGCGCCACCACAACCCGCCTTCCTGGAACGCACGCAGCCCCAAGCCCGACGCTCGCTCGTGCCCGTTGAGTCGGCCGTCCCGCGTCCTGGGCCACTTCTTGCGCCAAGCCCAGCTCTGCCCGGCCTCCTCTCCACCAATCGGGCCTTGGCCCAGGGTGAGAAGCCCACGCCCCCTCTCCTGTGCACTTTTGGGCCGACCAGTTTCGGCCCTATCCATGTTTTTTTCCTGCGAACGAATTTGCTAATTGTGGCCTCTACCTCTTTGCTTTTCGTTCCCCCGGAGTGCCTTAACAATTGTGGTGGTGTTTCTCGTCGTCATTTGAAGATCGAAGATGAGTTCCTCTTAAACCCGTACCCGTTCTTCCAAAGATGTATAGTTCAAGCTTGATGCCATCCTCTCATAGTTGTTTTCGATTGTGAGAATTCTTTTCACCCATCCGGAGCATTTCATGAGTTGTTTCCATTTCTTTCCTCCGAAGGACATCATGTCATAATTCTTCATTCTCAGTGTATAGCTATCATTCTCCAAATCTTACCGATGCATCATTCAAATATCCTCTAATCAGTTCATGATCTCTTCGTTCTCTTGTATATAAATCCCCTCAAGCATATTGGTTCTTCTAATTCTTCCCGGTTATTCATTCTCTTTCATCATTCATCTTCGAATATTTACGGTGGTTCGTTCAAGATTTCACTTCCATCGTTATCATACCAATTCATTCGTTCTTTCTGAGTCCTACCGGTGGTTTGTTTGAATTTTTCCCAAGTTGGCGCTATATCCCTCTTAATCCTTTCTACGAGAATAAGTAGTATGCCAAATCCATTGCTTTTCATCAATTTAATTTGATGAAGGATAAGCATACAATAAATCTTATTCTTATTTCCTCGAGGTGATTCAATTCTTTTCTTCCGGAGATTATTCATGATGAAGTAATTCTCGGTTCTATTGCTTCATCTTTTCTTTTCTGAAGTTCCAAGTTTTCCGCTTTATCTCATCGGAACCTCCATCTAAATCATTGCAAGGCTTCTCCTTGTGTTTTCAACTTCTCTTTCTTTTTATCATCCTTTTATTACCGAAGTTCTTCATGGAGGCTCTACATGGTGGTTCGTCAAGGATTCTTTTCATTCTTCAATTGTTCTTCAAGATTTCTCTTGAAGTTAAGATCAGCCAAGCTATACTCTAAAATAAACATGGTGTTCAACACACGTTTTGTTTTGGGGCGTTCAAGCATTCTTCATCTTGCATTCCAAAGTGCAATTCTTTCTACCTTATCTTTTGAGATGGTGTTATATCATTCTTGAAAATTTCTATTCATGTTTCGTGATTCACATGTTGTCAAGAATGAGGTATTTTAAATCCATCAACCTCATTGTTGGAGTTATCTTGTGTCATATTTCACCTAAAGCATTCCCTAAGGATTGTTGCTTTTGTGGTGCTTATCAATGATTCAAGTTATCTCTCTATCATCTTGGCGGAAGAAATTTTTCATCTTGTCGGTGTTATCAATTATTTTATTCGTTCTGTAGTGGCAGAATTTCACCTCAAGTTTTGAGATGTCTACATAAGGCCACGACGATCATATCCTTTCGCTGTTGGTTTTCCAACAACTCCGTTCAATTCTTCTTTGCAAGGATGCTTTCCAAGCTCATTTGTGGCAGAAGTTGGCATTTTCTTCTCCATTCTTTTATTTCAATGATCTATCTTCTATTCTTTCTTCCGGAGGCATGGTGATGTTGCTCTCTTCACTCATCATCTCGAATTGTGAGGATCATGTTCTTTTCGTGCTTATCCATTTAACCAGAGTGTTGTGTCATCTCTTCAAGTTCTTTCATCTTATCAAGTTTTGCCTCTCTTTTCAACCTGAGTGCTGTGTGAAATCCTTCTTACCCATTGTGCCATTCTTTCAATAGTTCCAGAGGCAGTGTGTTGTTGATTTCATCAAGTATCATCCCTTCTCAAGTTCATGTTCTATTCCTTCCATGTTCAACCAGAGTGCTGCCTGAATTCTTCCTCTCTCATCTTGTTTTCACTGGAGTGGTTTCGAATTCTATCTTGTCCTTTAAACTCTTGATTCATCTCTTTGCAACCTTCAAGTTCTCCTAATGTTCCTTATTCCTCTTTTCTAACGGATTGTTTGCAATCTCGTTCATCTCTGTTGTACTCTTTCTTTTAAATTGCTCAACCTCTCAAGGTTCATGGTTTCACTCGTTCGTCAAAGAAACAACTTAGATTTACCTCTTATCTTCCTCTTTCTTTTCCCTCCGGTGCCATCCTAGATCTTGGGACGAGATCCTCTTGTAGTGGTGGAGTGTTGTAACGCCCCGGATGTAACTTTCCATATTCGTAACTCCAACTCTTGCCTTTTTTGGAGATGTGATATGATATTTCCTTCGTGGTTGGGTTCTTGTCGTTTGTTTTGCATTTTGTTCATGCCATGCATCTCATCTCATAGCATCATCCGCATTGCATCCGCTTGTTTTCATAAAACCTCGTAGCCGTTCGTAGTTACTGTTTCTATCTTAGTCTTCGTTGACCTGTTGTCAGACCGCTTGTCCTTGTTAACCTTCTCTCAGACCAATTGGACCCCTCTCTTCTCTTTTTCTCCGAGACCAGCAAAACCCCCCTTGTCCCCGTGGCCTTTCGTCGGACCTCATTGTCTTTGTTTTCCCCTCTCGTCTAAATGCCCACCCTCGATCTACGCAGCCACCAACCCCTCGCGTGCGTCCGAAACTTGCCCCGAACCCGAACCACTCAGTCATCACCGATGGATCCGGATCATCCCCAAACATCTATAAAACATCTCCGTTTTCTCTTTTGGACTCCCTAACCCATTTATTCCGGACCGCCCGATCGCGATCGGAGGATCCAAATCATCTCCTTTCGTATATATATATATAGACCCCTAGTCCATTTCTAGACCAAACCCTAGATCCTAGGCAGTTTGTCCCTGCCGCCGCCGCACAATCCCCCTCGGGATCCACCAGCGCCCAATCCCCTCGTAGCCTCCACCTTCTCCTTGTTTTCCCTCCTGTCCAACCACCATCGCCACCCAAATCATGTAGGAGCCCGAGCTCCTCTGCCCGTCGCCCCTCTCCTGCAGTCGCCCGAGCACCGGCCAGCTTGCTGGAGCAGCTGCACCACCGGAGCTCCCTCCACCGTCGAGCACCACCAGCAGGACCAGACCCGCTAGACCCCGCCGCCCTCGTCTGCTCTGGGGAGCCTCGCCTCCGTCGACGGCCGAACCCAGCAGGTCCCCGTCTTGCGCGCCCTTCTTCCCTTCTTTTTCCCTGGCTCTCTTTCTCCTCCGACCGTCTCTCTCTCTCTTCTGCTCATGAACAAGTTCGCCGCCGCTGCCTGGAACCAGCTGGATCCGATGAACCTCGCTAGGGTCCACCTCCCCTCGTCCAGATCGGCCAGTCTTCGCCATCCCCATCTTCGTCAACTTCCAGGAGCTCCCCGCTGCCGGATCGGGACGTCTCCGCCCGGTTCCTCTCGCGCCGTCGCCCTGCTTCCCCTACATCGAACGAGGAGGCGCGCTGCCACGCGTTGGCCCCTCCTATGCTTCGCGCCGCCCGTCAGCGAGTTCGCCGCTGCCAAGACCTTGCCTCGCCGGATCTCCCTCCCACTGTCGGGAATCGGTTCCCCTCGATCTTGCCCCGCCTCCGGTGGTCGTCCCGCCGACTGTCGTCATCGGAAACACCAGCGCCACCACAACCCGCCTTCCTGGAACGCACGCAGCCCCAAGCCCGACGCTCGCTCGTGCCCGTTGAGTCGGTCGTCCCGCGTCCTGGGCCACTTCTTGTGCCAAGCCCAGCTCTGCCCGGCCTCCTCTCCACCAATCGGGCCTTGGCCCAGGGTGAGCAGCCCACGCCCGCTCTCCTGTGCACTTTTGGGCCGACTAGTTTCGGCCCTATCCATGTTTTTTTTCCTGCGAATGAATTTGCTAATTAATCAGAGAACTACAGTTTTTCAGAAAACCCCTTGCTGTTCATGCATTTAATAACTCTTGAACCGTGCATCGGATTTAAATGATTTAAACATGTAAAAT
Source organism: Triticum dicoccoides (assembly GCF_002162155.2). Classification (NCBI taxonomy): domain Eukaryota; kingdom Viridiplantae; phylum Streptophyta; class Magnoliopsida; order Poales; family Poaceae; genus Triticum; species Triticum dicoccoides. The sequence goes on along the minus strand of NC_041393.1, from coordinate 734,406,010 downwards.
GCTTAGTATTTTGTGTAGATTAATAATATGCCACTTTCATCCATGTTTAAAATGTTTAAAATGTTTTTTGTTTAAATTTGTATAAATTCCATGTTAAAATGATTTATTTCGTAACTAATTAACCGTAGCTCCGATTTTAATAAACTTTATATGTTTTGGGGTGGAAAAATGTATAGATTAACTTGGTGCACTTTGTTTTCCTGTTTAACAACAATAAAATATGTTTTAGGGCAGAACAGTACCAAATCCAAAAAAATGCATATGAGGATTTTCCGGAATTGTTGTTTGTTGTTCCGGCCTCATTTAAACTTGCCTAGATAGGTAGCTTAATTATGTTTCACCTCTTGCTATGTTTAACAACATTTAATATTGATGTGTACATAACCGAGAGAGAACTAAATAAGTCATGTGGTGTTTCGTTAATATGCAACTCGTTGCATATTGAGCTCCACTTAATTTGTAGTATTGTTTGTGCACTTTGCCATGCCATACCTCATTAAACCGGACATGCATCATACTTGATTGTGCATCATGCCATGATTATGCTTGTGTGTTTACCATGTTGTTTGTTTCTTTCCGGTGTTGCTTCTTAGTTCCGGTAATGTCGCGATTGTGAGGATTCGTTCGACTACTCTCGTTCGTCTTCTTCATGGACTCGTTCTTTTTCCTAGCAGGATTTCAGGCAAGATGACCGCTACCCTAGATCTCACTACTATCATTGCTATGCTAGTTGCTTCGTTCTATCGCTTTGCTGCGCTACCTATCTTTTGCTCTTCAAGCCTCCCAAATTGTCATGTCAGCCTCTAACCTTTTCACCCTTCCTAGCAAACCATTGCTTGGCTATGTTACCGCTTTGCTCAGCCCTCTTATAGCGTTGTTAGTTGCAGGTGAAGTTGAAGATTGCTCCATGGTGTACAGGATTATGTTGGGATATCACAATATCTCTTATTTAATTAATGCATCTATATACTGGGTAAAGGGTGGAAGGCTCGGCCTTATGCCTGGTGTTTTGTTCCACTCTTGCCTCCCTAGTTTCCGTCATACCGGTGTTATCTTCCTGGATTTTGCGTTCCTTACGCGGTTGGGTGATTTATGGGACCCCCTTGACAGTTCGCTTTGAATAAAACTCCTCCAGCAAGACCCAACCTTGGTTTTACCATTTGCCTCACCTAGCCCTTTTTCCCTTGGGTTTCCGGAGCCCGAGGGTCATCTTTATTTAACCCCCC
>NC_041393.1:734399922-734404446 GCF_002162155.2 Triticum dicoccoides | reverse complement strand
GTGCTCCTTCGAGTGTTGGTCCGAAACGGGCAGACTGCGGGGCCACGTCGGGGCAACTCAAGGGCTGGTTTTACTCGTAGGCTGACCTATCCGGTGTGCCCTGAGAACGAGATATGTGCAGCTCCTATCGGGATTTGTCGGCACATCGGGCGGCTTTGCTGGTCTTGTTTTACCATTGTCGAAATGTCTTGTAAACCGGGATTCCGAGTCTGATCGGGTCTTCCTGGGAGAAGGTATATCCTTCGTTGATCGCGAGAGCTTATCATGGGCTAAGTTGGGACACCCCTGCAGGGTTTAAACTTTCGAAAGTCATGCCCGCGGTTATGGGCAGATGGGAATTTGTTAATGTCCGGTTGTAGATAACTTGACACCAGATCTGAATTAAAACGCATCAACCGCGTGTGTAGCCGTGATGGTCTCTTCTCGGCGGAGTCCGGGAAGTGAACACGGTTTTGGGTTATGTTTGACGTAAGTAGGAGTTCAGGATCACTTCTTGATCATTGCTAGCTTCACGACCGTTCCGTTTGCTCTCTTCTCGCTCTTATTTGCGTATGTTAGCCACCATATCCTGCTTAGTCGTTGTTGCAACCTCACCACTTTACCCCTTCCTTTCTCATTAAGCTTTGCTAGTCTTGATACCCATGGTAATGGGATTGCTGAGTCCTCGTGGCTCACAGATTACTACAACAACAGTTGCAGGTACAGGTTGTGCGATGATCATGACGCGAGAGCGAAGTTTGCTTGTTTTGGAGTTCTTCTTCTGCTTCTTCTTCGATCAGGGGATAGGTTCCAGGTCGGCAGCCTGGGCTAGCAGCGTGGATGTCGTTTGAGTTTTTGTTTGTGTTTCATCCGTAGTCGGATGGTGCTCTTATGTAAGATGATGTTGTATTCGTGTGGCATTGTATGCCTTATGTATGTATCCCCATCTATTATGTACTGTTGATGTAATGATATCCACCTTGCAAAAGCGTTTCAATATGCGGTTCTATCCTTGGTGGGACTTTCGAGTCTCTTTAGGATAGTATCGCATATTGGGCGTGACAGGGCAACAGCCCAGGAGGTGCCCCCCCCCCAAGGGGAGTCCGAATTAGACTAGGGGAAGGCGGCGCGGCCCCTCTTTCCCTCTCCTTCCTTCCCCCTTTCCCCTCCTAGTTGGACTAGGAAACGAGGAGTCCTACTCCTACTAGGAGGAGGACTCTTCCCCTCCTTGGCGCGCCCCAAGGGACGGCGAGCCTCCCCCCTTGCTCTTTTATATACGGGGGCAGGGGTCACCCTAGGACACACAAGTTGACATTATTTAGCCATGTGCGGTGCCTCCCTCCATAGTTACACACCTCGGTCATATCTTCGTAGTGCTTAGGCGAAGCCCTGCGCCAGTAACTTCATCATAATCGTCACCATGTCATCGTGCTGACGAAACTCTCCCTCGGCCTCAACTGGATCAAGAGTATGAGGGACGTCCCCGACCTGGACGTGTGCTGATCACGGAGGTGCCGTAGTTCGGTGCTAGGATCGGTCGGATCATGAAGACGTACGACTACATCAACCGCATTGTCATAACGCTTCCGCTTTCGATCTACGAGGGTACGTGGACATACTCTCCCCTATTGTGACGCCCCCGATTCAATCGTACACTAATCATGCACGCAAATGTGTACGATGAAGATCAGGGACTCACGGGAAGATATCACAACACAACTCTACAAATAAAATAAGTCATACAAGCATCATAATACAAGCCAGGGGCCTCGAGGGCTCGAATACAAGTGCTCGATCATAGACTAGTCAGCGGAAGCAACAATATCTGAGTACAGACATAAGTTAAACAAGTTGCCATAAGATGGCTAGCACAAACTGGGATACAGATCGAAAGAGGCGCAGGCCTCCTGCCTGGGATCCTCCTAACTACTCCTGGTCGTCGTCAGCGGGCTGCACGTAGTAGTAGGCACCTCCGGTGTAGTAAGGGTCGTCGTCGACGGTGGCGTCTGGCTCCTGGACTCCAGCATCTGGTTGCGACAACCAGAAAGAAAGGAAAGGGGGAAAAAGGGGGGAGAAAGCAACCGTGAGTACTCATCCAAAGTACTCGCAAGCAAGGAACTACACTACATATGCATGGGTATATGTGTAAGGAGGCCATATGGGTGGACTGAACTGCAGAATGCCAGAATAAAAGGGGGATAGCTAGTCCTATCGAAGACTACGCTTCTGGCAGCCTCCGTCTCGCAGCACGTAGAAGAGAGTAGATTGAAGTCCTCCAAGTAGCATCTCCAAGTAGCATCTCCAGTAGAATCGCATAGCATAATCCTACCCGGCGATCCCCTCCTCATATCCCTGAGGGAGAGCGACCACCGGTTGTATCTGGCACTTGGAAGGGTGTGTTTTATTAAGTATCCGGTTCTAGTTGTCATAAGGTCAAGGTACAACTCCAAGTCGTCCTGTTACCGAAGATCACGGCTATTCGAATAGATTAACTTCCCTGCAGGGGTGCACCACATAACCCAACACGCTTGATCCCATTTGGCCGGACACACTTTCCTGGGTCATGCCCGGCCGCGGAAGATCAACACGTCGCAGCCCCACCTAGGCAAAACAGAGAGGCCAGCACGCCGGTCTAAACCTAAGCGCACAGGGGTCTGGGCCCATCGCCCATAGCACACTTGCACGTTGCGAGGGCGGCCGGAAGCAGAACTAGCCCCCTTAATACAAGAGCAGGCTTACGTTCCAATCCGGCGCGCGCCGCTCCGTCGCTGACGTCTGAAGTGCTTCGGCTGATACCACGACGCCGGGATACCCATAACTACTCCCACGTAGATGGTTAGTGCGTATAGGCTCGTAGCCAACTCAGATCAAATACCAAGATCTCCTTAAGCGCGTTAAATATCCGCGAACGCCGAACAGGGCCAGGCCCACCTGTCTCCTAGGTGGTCTCAACCTGCCCTGTCGCTCCGCCACAAAGATCCACACAGAGGGCCGTCGGGACAAAGGTCCTTTCAGCCCCCAATCCGTGAATCACTCGCGGGTACCCTTCGAGCTGACCCGACTTTAGTCACCATCTGTATAGTATGTATGTATGTATAGTATATACCCGTGATCACCTCCCAAGTGATCACGGCCCGATAGTATAGCAAGGCAGACTGACAAGAATGTAGGGCCAATGATGATAAACTAGCATCCTATACTAAGCATTTAGGATTGCAGGTAAGGTATCAACAGGTGTAGCAACAATGTCAGACTATGCATCAGAATAGGATCAACGGAAAGCAGTAACAGGCTACACTACTCTAATGCAAGCAGTATAGAAGAGAATAGGCGATATCTGGTGATCAAGGGGGGGGGCTTGCCTGGTTGCTCTGGCAAGAGAGAGGGGTCGTCAACTCCGTAGTCGAACTGGTCAGCAGCAGCGTCAGTCTCGTAGTCTACCGGAGAGAAGAGGGGGAAGAAATAATGAATACAGAGAAAACAAAGCATCACAAAATATAACAAGGCAATACGCGGTGTTCGGTGTGCCCTAACGCGGTAGTAGGTGATACCGACGAAGGGGGGAAACATCCGGGAAAGTATCCCCGGGGTTTCGCGTTTTCGGACAAATGAACCGGAGGGGGAAGTTGCGTGTTTGGTATGTTAGAGGTGTGTGGTGGACGAACGGGGTGCGTATCCGGGTTCGTCTCGTCGTTCTGAGCAACTTTCATGTTGAAAATATTTTAATCCGAGTTACGGATTAAAAGATATGATTTTCTAAAGATTTTATTAATTTTTGAAATTTAATTAATTATTTAATTAATTCGAAAATGGATTTATGACGTCAGCATGACGTCGTGCTGACGTCAGCAATCAGCGTTGACCGTTTGACCTGGTCAACCTGACATGTGGGTCCCGTGGGACCCACCTGTCATACACTGTTAGGTTTAATTAGGGTTTAGTTTAATCCTAATTAAAGTTTAATTAAAATTAACTAGTTAATTAAATTAATTAAACCGGATTAATTAACTTAATTAATTCATTAGTTAATTAATTAATTAATAATTAATTTTATTAATCATTTTTATTGTTATTTAATAATTTTATTTTTTTAATTCTCCTTTAAAAAAAACCGTTCTGGGGTGGGGCCAACTTGTCATAGGGCCAATGGCCTTATCGGCCATGGGTGCTGACGGGCGCTGGGCGCTGGGCGCCGCCCGAATGCAGGGGCCGATGTGCGGGCGGCCGCCGTGGGCGACGGCCGGTGGCGGCGTCAGGAGGCGGAGCCGGGAGGGCCACTAGGCGACGTCGTGGCCTCGCGGGGCACCGGCGCGCGGCAGCAGAGGCCGGTGCGGTGCGGCCCGGTGCGAGGCACCACGGCGAGCAGGAGCGGGGAGCACGGGGCGCGGCCAGTGCGAGCGCGCGCACGATGGCGCGGGACGCGACCGGCGCGTGCGGTGGAGGTCAAGGCCGGGCTTGGTCGACGCGGGTGTGCGGCGAGGGCGCGCGTGGGCGATGGCCACCGCGGGGCGCAGGAGCCGAGATGGGGCGGACGGCGCACGGAGA
>NC_041393.1:734396314-734399670 GCF_002162155.2 Triticum dicoccoides | reverse complement strand
CGGCGAGGTGTGTGGCGGCGATGGCAGGGGGGTCGGGGTGGTTCGGTCCCGATCCGATCTGGATCGGGAGGGGGAGCGAGTGGGAGGGGCGAGTGGCTGACGGGGTGGTTAGGGTTTCGGGGTCTCACTGGTGGGGGGGAATAAGGAGAGAGTGGGGGGTCGGCCGGGGCCTGGTGGTGGCCCAGTGGGGCCTGTGGTCAGCTGGGCCGAAGCCCAGGGGGGTTTCTCTTCTTCTTTTTCTTTTTGGTCTTCTGTTTTTCTTTCCTTTTGTATTTTCTTTTATTATTTCTTTTCTGTTTAAATCATTTAATCCATTTAGCCATTTTATAAAAATATGTCTTTTGCACTATAATTACCTTTGTAATATTCGTCAACCACCGAACAATTTTATTTTAAATTTTTGAAAACTTTTATTGTTTTCATCAATTTGAATTTTGAATTTGAACGGTTTCGAATTATTGCGAGGATAGCAACAGTAATCGGGATGACGTGCCATGATTAGCGTGGGATTACTGTAGCAAGATTATCCGGGCGTTACAAATCTCCTCCACTACAAGAAATCTCGTCCCGAGATTTTAGGAGGTAGAAAGAAACAGTGCGGGGTATTCATCACGCAGGCGATCCTCGCGTTCCCAGGTGGCTTCGTCTTCAGAGTGATTCGACCACTGGACCTTGAGGAACTTGATCGCCTTCTGGCGTGTGCGGCGTTCAGCTTGGTCGAGAATGCGGACCGGATGCTCTTTATAGGAGAGGTCCTGTTGCAATTCGAGCACTTCATGGTCCACTGCTCGGATTGGGTCCTTGAAGCAGCGTCGGAGTTGTGACACGTGGAACACATCGTGAACCTGAGAAAGGTTCGACGGAAGCTCCAGTTGATATGCCACTTTTCCACGCCTTTCCAGAATAGTGAATGGGCCAATATAGCGAGGAGCTAGCTTGCCCTTGATCCCGAAGCGGTGAGCACCCTTCATTGGTGTAACGCGAAGATAGGCCTTTTCGCCAGGTTGATAGACCATGTCTTTATGATGACGGTCATACTGACTCTTCTGACGTGACTGAGCAGTCTTGAGATTCTCGCGAATAATGCGGACTTGTTCTTCGGCATGTTGGATAATATCCGGACCGAAGAGTGGACGTTCCCCAGTTTCTGACCAGTTCAGAGGGGTTCGGCACTTTCGTCCATATAACACTTCGAAGGGGGCCATCTTCAGACTAGCTTGATAGCTATTATTATAAGAGAACTCAGCATACGGAAGAGATTCCTCCCATTTCCTGCCGAAGGAAATAACACAAGCTCGAAGCATGTCTTCAAGAACTTGGTTGACACGTTCAACTTGCCCTTGTGACTGAGGATGAAAAGCAGTGCTGAAAGACAGATGAGTGCCCATAGCTTCTTGGAAACTTGCTCAGAATCTTGAAGTGAATAAGCTGCCACGGTCTAAACTGATTACCAATGGAATACCGTGAAGCGAGACAATTCTGGTCATGTAGAGGTTTGCCAGCTGACTAGCAGTGATCGTTTCCTTGACAGCCAGAAAATGTGCAACTTTAGAAAGTCGGTCAATGACGACAAGAATAGCATCATTACCCTTTTGCGATTTGGGAAATCCAGTAACGAAGTCCATCTCGACATGGTCCCATTTCCATTCAGGAATAGATATAGGTTGCAGAGTTCCAGCAGGCCTTTGATGTTCTGCTTTGATACGACGGCAAACGTCACATTCAGCAACATAACGAGCAATGTCTTGCTTCATGTTAGACCACCAGAATCTCTGGCGGATGTCTTGGTACATCTTTGTACTACCAGGGTGGATACATAGAGGCGTATCATGAGCTTCTTTCATAACCTCCTGAGTCATATTCAGGTTTTCCTTCTTACACGGCACCACTAGGCGGCCTTTGAAGTACAAGGCGCCATCATCAGCAATAGTGAAGGATGAGGGACTTCCTTCTTTGAGGTCTTGCTTAACCTTGTAGACTTCAGAGTCAAATCCCTGCATTGTCTTTATGGTGCCCACGAGATCGGGTTCAACAGCCAGGGTATAGAGGGATCCCTGGAAAACAACACGGAGATTCATCTTGCGGAACTCCGGAGGAGGGGGAGCGAGTGCACCCGGAGGAACAATATGGAGGTTTAGCTTTTTGAATTCTTCAACAAGTGAGGGCTGAACTTTGTGAACCTGGAGGTGGTTGCAGTAAGACTTGCGGCTCAAGGCATCAGCCATTACATTAGCCTTGCCTGGGGTATAGGAAATACCCAAATCAAAGTCTGCAACAGTCTCCATCCATCTCTGCTGACGGAGGTTCAGGTCTGGCTGAGTAAACAGATACTTCAGACTTTGATGGTCAGTGAAGATCTCGCAACGATTACCGAGTAGGTAATGTCGCCACTGTTTTAGCGCATGAATGACAGCAGCAAGTTCGAGGTCGTGAACTGGGTAGTTCTCTTCGTGAGGGCGCAATTGCCGAGAGGCATAAGCAACCACTTTGCGCTCTTGCATTAGGACACAGCCTAGTCCTTGACGGGAAGCGTCGCAGTAAATGATGAAGTCCTTCTTAGTATCAGGAGGAGCTAGTACTGGGGCAGAAGTCAACTTGTCCTTGAGTGCCTGGAAACTTTCTTGACATTTATCTGTCCATTGGAACTTGACGCCCTTATGCAATAGGTTAGTCAGAGGCCTGGCAATCTTGGAGAAGTTCTCGACGAATCGACGGCAGTAGCTGGCGAGACCGAGAAAACTTCTGACTTGCTTAACGTTCTTCGGAGGAGTCCAATCAAGAATAGCCTGGACTCGTTCAGGGTTGACGGCAATACCATCTTTAGAGATGACATGCCCGAGATAGGTTACTTCGGGAAGCCAGAATTCACATTTGGAGAACTTGGCATAAAGTTGATGCTCTCGTAGCTTTTCCAGCACAAGACGAAGATGTTCAGCATGTTCTTCTTCACTCTTGGAAAATATCAGGATATCATCCAGATAAACCACGACGAACTTGTCGAGGTAATCCATGAATATATAGTTCATCAGGCGAGAGAAGGTGGCTGGAGCATTGGTCAAGCCGAAAGACATGACGGTGTACTCGTATGAACCATAACGAGTCACAAATGCGGTCTTGGGGATATCCTCCTTACGAACACGGATCTGGTGGTAACCCAACCTCAAGTCGAGTTTAGAGAACACTGATGAACCAGCCAATTGATCATACAGATCATTGATCCGAGGAAGAGGATACTTATTCTGAATGGTAGCTTGGTTTATAGGACGGTAGTCTTGGACCAATCGGTTTGTCCCATCTTTCTTCTTGACAAAGAGAGAAGGTGCTCCCCAAGGAGAGCAACTTGGGCGAATGAAACC
>NC_041393.1:734395863-734396304 GCF_002162155.2 Triticum dicoccoides | reverse complement strand
AAAAAAACCGTTCTGGGGTGGGGCCAACTTGTCATAGGGCCAATGGCCTTATCGGCCATGGGTGCTGACGGGCGCTGGGCGCTGGGCGCCGCCCGAATGCAGGGGCCGATGTGCGGGCGGCCGCCGTGGGCGACGGCCGGTGGCGGCGTCAGGAGGCGGAGCCGGGAGGGCCACTAGGCGACGTCGTGGCCTCGCGGGGCACCGGCGCGCGGCAGCAGAGGCCGGTGCGGTGCGGCCCGGTGCGAGGCACCACGGCGAGCAGGAGCGGGGAGCACGGGGCGCGGCCAGTGCGAGCGCGCGCACGATGGCGCGGGACGCGACCGGCGCGTGCGGTGGAGGTCAAGGCCGGGCTTGGTCGACGCGGGTGTGCGGCGAGGGCGCGCGTGGGCGATGGCCACCGCGGGGCGCAGGAGCCGAGATGGGGCGGACGGCGCACGGAGA
>NC_041393.1:734392539-734395853 GCF_002162155.2 Triticum dicoccoides | reverse complement strand
TTCTTCTTCACTCTTGGAAAATATCAGGATATCATCCAGATAAACCACGACGAACTTGTCGAGGTAATCCATGAATATATAGTTCATCAGGCGAGAGAAGGTGGCTGGAGCATTGGTCAAGCCGAAAGACATGACGGTGTACTCGTATGAACCATAACGAGTCACAAATGCGGTCTTGGGGATATCCTCCTTACGAACACGGATCTGGTGGTAACCCAACCTCAAGTCGAGTTTAGAGAACACTGATGAACCAGCCAATTGATCATACAGATCATTGATCCGAGGAAGAGGATACTTATTCTGAATGGTAGCTTGGTTTATAGGACGGTAGTCTTGGACCAATCGGTTTGTCCCATCTTTCTTCTTGACAAAGAGAGAAGGTGCTCCCCAAGGAGAGCAACTTGGGCGAATGAAACCACTTCGAAGAGATTTATCGATTTCCTCCTTAAGCTCAAGGAGTTCATGCGGCGGCATCTTGTAGGGTCGCTTGGCTAGGAGTGGTGCCTGGTTTCAAGTCGATGACGAATTCGACAGCTCTAGCAGGGGGAATCCCTGGGAGTTCTTCAGGAAAGACGTCTAGGAATTCACGCACGACGGGAATGTTTTCAATGCCCTCAAGTGGTGCAGCATTCAATGCGTTTAAGGCATAAAGTCTGGCCTCGGCATTCCGAACCAGATGAGCATCATAGCTAATTATCTCATCAGAAGGGTGTAGCAGATGGACGGTCTTGGTGGCGCAAACGATAGAAGAAGTATGCGCCTTTAACCAATTCATTCCCAGAATGAGGTCAATGCTACAAGACTTTAGTACGATGGGCGAGACAAGGAATTCCAGTCCTTCGATTTCAACGGGGACGTCGTTGCAAATCATGGAGGTTCGACATTGGCCCGCAGGGGTGTGTACTAATAGTGAAGCATTCATGTCTTCACTTTTAATGCCATGCATGAATGCGAAATCTTCAGACATGAATGAATGCGATGCACCAGTATCAAATAAAACGGATGCTGGTACTGAATTTATAGGAGTGTACCCATCACAGTAGCAGGCTGGTCTTGAGCTTCATTCAGATCAATGTGGTTGGCATGAACACGGCCATAAGACTTGGCATTGTTGTTGCGGGCCTGGTTGTTTCCACGGCCAGCGGCTGGAAGGGCCAGTTGATTCTGATTCTGAATGCAATCCCTAGCACGGTGACCTGGTTGACCACACTTGTAGCACAGGCCATTATTGGGAGTGGGAACAGGAGCTTGGGGTGGCGGAGCTGGAAGCCTTGGCAGCCTAGTTGGAGCAGTAGGCAGACGAGGTGCAGCGTAAGACTGCCTTGGGGCTGGTGCATTTGGACGGTACATGCTGTTCGGGATCCATATCTTACGCTTCTGCGAGGGCGGGCCCGAAGATGAGCCCGTGTCACGGTTGCGCCTTTGGGAGCTCTGGTGTTCTTGTAGACCAGTCTCAACATTGATGGCCTTATTCACCAAGGTGGCGAAATCAGCAAAGTCGTGCACTAGAAGTGCGAGCTTGATGTCAGCTTGAAGGCCGTCACGGAACTTCTCCTGCCTACGTGCATCAGTTGCAATGTCCTCTTCAGCATAGCGAGACAAGTCCAGAAACTCTCGCTGATAAGCTTCAACAGTCTTGTTGCCTTGGGTGAGGTTGCGAAACTCACGCTTCTTCCGGTCCATGACTCCTTGTGGGATGAAGCGGGCACGGAAAGCAGCCTGGAAGTCTGGCCAGGTGATGATTGTTCCAACTGGCAGAGTACGCCTGTGGCTGTCCCACCATTGAGCTGCGGGTCCCTTCAGGAAGAAGGAAGCAAAAGTGACATAGCTGGCAGGGGCTACATCAGCAGACTCCATCTCATAGGTGATGTCACGGAGCCAGTCATCAGCATCCAGCGGCTGGGTTGAGCTGCGGTACACACTTGGGTTGAGGCGTATGAAATCCTGCAGAGTTGTTGTGTTTGGATGCTGGTTCATATTGGGGCGAGGAAACTGAGCCATCACGTTTTCCATGAACTGGCGATTCATCTCAAGCTGTTGGATCATACCAGCCATGTACTCAGGCGGTGGTGGGAAGTTGCCACCACGACCACGACCAGCTGGTCTAACCATCCTGCTAGTATATAACAGGGGTAGCTCAGTATCGAGAAATTTGCATAGACAAGAATCATTCATGATGAAACATGCATAATGAAAGGAGCACGACAGATACCACATAGATAGTCGGCATAACTTACAAAAGGGGTCGGACATAGAGTTCAGTACACAGAGTTCAGTACATAGACTAAGCCATCATAGGCGGCACGCAGGCTCGCGAATGCATCTAATACTAATGAGCAAGACTACATCAGTCCCAGGAGGTACTGTGAAGGTAGCTGTAACCTGACAGCTGGTAGTGAGGCAACGGATAGTCCTCCACGTCAGTGGCCTGGGGGCCGCGGATACTCTGGTGTAGAACCCGACGCTCAGGTGGCAGAAGAGGACCAAGTGCGGAAGAGTAGCCTCCCACCTCTGGCCATCCGACACCGTGGGGCATCACGGTCCTGGCTGGGTAGATCGCAGAACGCGGTATTCGAAAATGGATTTATGACGTCAGCATGATGTCGTGCTGACTTCAGCAATCAGCGTTGACCGTTTGACCTGGTCAACCTGACATGTGGGTCCCGTGGGACCCACCTGTCATACACTGTTAGGTTTAATTAGGGTTTAGTTTAATCCTAATTATAGTTTAATTAAAATTAACTAGTTAATTAAATTAATTAAACCGGATTAATTAACTTAATTGATTCATTATTTAATTAATTAATTAATAATTAATTTTATTAATCATTTTTATTTTTATTTAATAATTTTATTTTTTAAATTCTCCTTTTAAAAAAACCGTTCTGGGGTGGGGCCAACTTGTCATAGGGCCAATGGCCTTATCGGCCATGGGTGCTGACGGGCGCTGGGCGCTGGGCGCCGCCCGAATGCAGGGGCCGATGTGCGGGCGGCCGCCGTGGGCGACGGCCGGTGGCGGCGTCAGGAGGCGGAGCCGGGAGGGCCACTAGGCGACGTCGTGGCCTCGCGGGGCACCGGCGCGCGGCAGCAGAGGCCGGTGCGGTGCGGCCCGGTGCGAGGCACCACGGCGAGCAGGAGCGGGGAGCACGGGGCGCGGCCAGTGCGAGCGCGCGCACGATGGCGCGGGACGCGACCGGCGCGTGCGGTGGAGGTCAAGGCCGGGCTTGGTCGACGCGGGTGTGCGGCGAGGGCGCGCGTGGGCGATGGCCACCGCGGGGCGCAGGAGCCGAGATGGGGCGGACGGCGCACGGAGA
>NC_041393.1:734329939-734392409 GCF_002162155.2 Triticum dicoccoides | reverse complement strand
GGTGGCGGCGGGGACAGGCGACGCCGGCGAGGCGTGTGGCGGCGGTGGCAGGGGGGTCGGGGTGGTTCGGTCCCGATCCGATCTGGATCGGGAGGGGGAGCGAGTGGGAGGGGCGAGTGGCTGACGGGGTGGTTAGGGTTTCGGGGTCTCACCGGTGGGGGGGAATAAGGAGAGAGTGGGGGGTCGGCCGGGGCCTGGTGGTGGCCCAGTGGGGCCTGTGGTCAGCTAGGCCGAAGCCCAGGGGGGTTTCTCTTCTTCTTTTTCTTTTTGGTCTTCTGTTTTTCTTTCCTTTTGTATTTTCTTTTATTATTTCTTTTCTGTTTAAATCATTTAATCCATTTAGCCATTTTATAAAAATATGTCTGTTGCACTATAATTACCTTTGTAATATTCGTCAACCACCGAACAATTTTATTTTAAATTTTTGAAAACTTTTATTGTTTTCATCAATTTGAATTTTGAATTTGAACGGTTTCGAATTATTGCGAGGATAGCAACAGTAATCGGGATGACATGCCATGATTAGCGTGGGATTACTGTAGCAAGATTATCCGGGCGTTACACCTATCATTGCTATGCATCACCATGATCTTGCGTGTGCGTAGGAATTTGTTTGAAATTACTACGTTCCCCAATAGTGGTATCAGAGCCAGGTTTATGCATAGATGTTATATGCACGAGTAGAACACAAGTGAGTTGTTGGAGATAATAGGCATACTACTTACCAGCATGTCATACTTTGATTCAGCGGTATTGTTGGATGAAGCGGCCTGGACTGACATTATGCGTACGCTTACGCGAGACTGGTTCTACCGACGTGCTTCATGCACAGGTGGCTGGCGGGTGTCAGTTTCTCCAACTTTAGTTGAATCGAGTGTGGCTACGCCCGGCCCTTGTTGAAGGTTAAAACAGCACATACTTGATGAAAAATCGTTGTTGATGCGTAGGTAAGAACGATTCTTGCTCAGCCCGTAGCAGCCACGTAAAACTTGCAACAACAAAGTAGAGGTCGTCTAACTTGTTTTTGTGGGGCATGTTGTCATGTGATATGGTCAAGACATGATGCTAAATTTTATTGTATGAGATGATCATGTTTTGTAACAGAGTTATCGGTAACTGGCAGGAGCCATATGGTTGTCGCTTTATTGTATGAAATGCAAACACCATGTAATTGCTTTACTTTATCACTAAGCGGTAGCGATAGTCATAGAAGCAATAGTTGGTAAGACGACAACGATGCTATGATGGAGATCAAGGTGTCACGCCGGTGACGATGGTGATTATGATGGTGCTTTGGAGATGGAGATCAAAGGCACGAGATGATGATGGCCATATCATATCACTTATATTGATTGCATGTGATGTTTATCCTGTATGCATCTTATTTTGCTTTTGATTGACGGTAGCATTATAAGATGATCTCTCACTAAATTTCAAGGTACAAGTGTTCTCCCTGAGTATGCACCGTTGCGAAAGATCGTCGTGCCGAGACACCACGTGATGATCGGGTGTGATAAGCTCTACGTTCACATACAACGGGTGCAAACCAGTTTTGCACACGCGGAATACTCAGGTTAAACTTGACGAGCCCAGCATATGCAGATATGGCCTCGGAACACTGAGACCGAAAGGTCGAGCGTGAATCATATAGTAGATATGATCAACATAGTGATGTTCACCATTGAAAATGACTCCATCTCACGTGATGATCGGACATGGTTTAGTTGATTTGGATCGCGTGATCACTTAGATGATTTGAGGGATGTCTATCTAAGTGGGAGTTCTTAAGTAATATGATTAATTGAACTTTAATTTGTCATGAACTTAGTACATGATAGTATTTTGCATGTCTATGTTGTTGTAGATAGATGGCCCATGCTGTTGTTCCGTTAAATTTTAATGCGTTCCTAGAGAAAGCTAAGTTGAAATATGATGGTAGCAACTACACGGACTGGGTCCGTAACTTGAGGATTATCCTCATTACTGCACAAAAGAATTACGTCCTGGAAGCACCGCTAGGTGCAAGACCCGCTGCAGGAGCAACAACGGACGTTGTGAACGTCTCGAAGAGCAAAGCTGATGACTACTCGATAGTTTAGTGTGCCATGCTTTACGGCTTAGAACCAGGACTTCAATGACGATTTGAACGTCATGGAGCATATGAGATTTTCCAAGAGTTGAAGTTAATATTTCAAGAAAATGCCCGGATTGAGAGATATGAAGTCTCCAATAAGTTCTATAGCTGCAAGATGGAGGAGAATAGTTCTGTTAGTGAACATATACTCAAAATGTCTGGGTATAACAATCACTTAATTCAACTGGGAGTTAATCTTCCCGATGATAGTGTCATTGACATAATTCTTCAAACACTTCCACCAAGCTACAAGAGCTTCGTGATGAACTATAATATGCAAGGGATGGATAAGAAAATTCCCGAGCTCTTCGCAATGCTAAAGGCTGCGAAGGTAGAAATCAAGAAGGAGCATCAAGTGTTGATGGTCAATAAGACCACCAGTTCCAAGAAAAAGGGTAAAGGGAAGAAGGGGAACTTCAAGAAGAACGGCAAGCAAGTTGTTGCTCAAGTGAAGAAACCCAAGTCTGGACCTAAGTCTGAGACTGAGTGCTTCTACTGCAAAGGGACTGGTCACTGGAAGCGGAACTGCCCCAAGTATTTGGCAGATAAGAAGGATGGCAAGGTGAACAAAGGTATATGTGATATACATGTTATTGATGTGTACCTTACTAATGCTCACAGTAGTGCCTGGGTATTTGATACTGGTTTTGTTGCTAATATTTGCAACTCGAAATAGGGACTACGGATTAACCGAAGATTGACTAAGCACGAGGTGACGATGCACGTGGGAAATGGTTCCAATGTCGATATGATCGCCGTCGGCATGCTACCTCTACATCTACCTTCGGGATTAGTTTTAGACCTGAATAATTGTTATTTGGTGACAGCATTAAGCATGAACATTATATCTGGATCTTGTTTGATGCGAGATGGTTATTCATTTAAATCCGAGAATAATGGTTGTTCTATTTATATGAATAATATCTTTTATGGTCATGCACCCTTGAAGATTGGTCTATTTTTGTTGAATCACGATAGTAGTGATACACATATTCATAATATTGAAGACAAAAGATGCAGAGTTGATAATGATAGTGCAACTTATTTGTAGTACTGTCGTTTGGGTCATATTGGTGTAAAGCGCATGAAGAAACTCCATTCTGATGGACTTTTGGAATCACTTGATTATGAATCACTTGGTACTTGCGAACCGTGCCTCATGGGCAAGATGACTAAAACTCCGTTCTCCGAAACAATGGAGCGAGCAACAGATTTATTGGAAATCATACATACTGATGTATGTGGTCCGTTGAATATTGAAGCTCGTGGCGGGTATCGTTATTTTCTCACCTTCACAGATGATTTGAGCAGATATGGGTATATCTACTTGATGAAACATAAGTCTGAAACATTTGAAAAGTTCAAAGAATTTCAAAGTGAAGTAGAAAATCATCATAACAAGAAAATAAAGTTTCTACGATCTGATCATGGAGGAGAGTATTTGAGTTACGAGTTTGGTCTTCATTTGAAACAATGCAGAATAGTTTCGCAACTCACGCCACCCGGAACACCACAGCGTAATTGTGTGTTCGAACGTCGTAATTGCACTTTATTAGATATGGTGCGATCAATGATGTCTCTTACTGATTCACCGCTATCATTTTGGGGTTATGCTTTAGAGAAGGCTGCATTCACGTTAAATAGGGCACCATCTAAATCCGTTGAGACGACGTCTTATGAACTGTGGTTTGGCAAGAAACCAAAGTTGCCGTTTCTTAAAATTTGGGGCTGCTATGCTTATGTGAAAAAGCTTCAACCAGATAAGCTCGAACCCAAATTAGAGAAATGTGTCTTCATAGGATACCCAAAGGAGACTGTTGGGTACACCTTCTATCACATATCTGAAGGCAAGACATTTGTTGCTAAGAATGGATCCTTTCTAGAGAAGGAGTTTGCTACGTCTTGAGCTTGCGTTGGTTTTCCTTGAAGAGGAAAGGGTGATGCAGTAGAGTAGCATAAGTATTTTCCTCGGTTTTTGAGAACCAAGTTATCAATCCAGTAAGAGGCTCCTCAACAAGTCCCACGAACCTACACAAACAAACAAAGAACTCGCAACCAACGCAATAAAGGGGTTGTCAATCCCTTCACGGGAACTTGTGAAAGTGAGATCTGATAGAGATAGTATGATAAGATAAATATATTTTTGGTATTTTATAATATAGATGCAAAAAGTGAAGATGTAAATAAAAGTAGATTGGAAGCAAATATGATAAGAGATAGACCCGGGGGCCATAGGTTTCACTAGAGGCTTCTCTCGAGATAGCATAAGTATTACGGTGGGTGAACAAATTACTGTCGAGCAATTGATAGAAAAGCGAATAATTATGAGATTATCTAGGCATGATCATGTATATAGGCATCACGTCCGCAACAAGTAGACCAACTCCTGCCTGCATCTACTACTATTACTCCACACATCGACCGACTCCTGCCTGCATCTAGAGTATTAAGTTCACAAAGAACAGAGTAACACATTAAGCAAGATGACATGATGTAGAGGGATAAACTCAAGCAATATGATATAAACCCCATCTTTTTATCCTCGATGGCAACAATACAATACGTGCCTTGCAGCCCTTTCTGTCACTGGGTAAGGACACCGCAAGATTGAACCTAAAGTTAATCACTTCTCCCATGGCAAGAAAGATCAATCTAGTAGGCCAAACCAAACTGATAATTCGAAGAGACTTGCAAAGATAACTCAATCATACATAAAAGAATTCTGAGAAGATTCAAATATTATTCATAGATAAACTTGATCATAAACCCACAATTCATTGGATCTCGACAAACACACCGCAAAAAGAGATTACTCAAATAGATCTCCACAAGAGAGGGGGAGAACATTGTATTGAGATCCAAAAAGAGAGAAGAAGCCATGTAGCTAATAACTATGGACCCGTAGGTTTGTGGTAAACTACTCACAACTCATCGGAAGGGCTATGGTGTTGATGTAGAAGCCCTTCGTGGTCAATTCCCCCTTCGGCAGAGTGCCGGCGAAGGCTCCAATACGGGATCTCGCGTATAGAGAAGGTTACGGCGGTGGAAATTGTGTTCTGGGTGCTCCCTAGATGTTTTTGGGGTACGTAGGCTTATATAGGAGGAAGAAGTACGTCGGTGGACGCCCGAGGTGCCCACGAGACAGGGGGCGCCCTATAGGGGGGGCGCCCTCCTCTCTCGTGGAGGCCTCGGCTGCTTCTTGACTTGCACTCCAAGTCCTCTAGATCACGTTCGTTCCAAAAATCACGCTCCCGGAGGTTTCATTCCGTTTGGAGTCCGTTTGATATTCCTTTTCTTCGAAATACTGAAATAGGCAAAAAAAACAGCAATACAGGCTGGGCTTCCGGTTAATAGGTTAGTCCCAAAAATGATATAAATGTATAAAATAAAGCCCATAAACATCCAAAAGGGGTAATACAATAGCATGGAACAATCAAAAATTATAGATACGTTGGAGACGTATCAAGCATCCCCAAGCTTAATTCCTGCTTGTCCTCGAGTAGGTAAATGATAAAAAGAGAATTTTTGATGTGGAATGCTACCTAGCATAATTCTTAATGTAATTTTCTTTATTGTGGCATGAATGTTCAGATCCAAATGATTCAAAATAGAAGTTCATATTGATAAAAGAAATAGTAACATTTCAAGCATACTAATCAAAGCAATCATGTCTTCTCAAAATAACATGGCAAAAGAAAGTTCATCCCTACAAAATCATATAGTTAGGCTATGCTTCATTTTCGTCACACAAAGATGTTCCCAACTTCTGTACCCCCGATGATAAGCCAAGCAATTGTTTCATACTTAAATAATCTCAAACTTTTTCAACCTTCACGCAATACATGAGCGTGAGCCATGGATATATCACTATGGGTGGAATAGAATATGATGATGGGGATTGTTTGGAGAAGACAAAAAAGGAGAAAGTCTCACATTGACGTGGATAACCAACGGGCTATGAAGATGCCCATCAATTGATGTCAACATGAGGAGTAGGGATTGCCATGAAACGGATGCACTAGAGCTATAAATAAATGCTCAACAAAAGAAAACTAGTGGGTGCGCATCCAACTTGCTTGCTCATGAAGACCTAGGGCATTTGAGGAAGCCCATCGCAGGAATATACAAGCCAAGTTCTATAATGAAAAATTCCCACTAGTATGAAAAAGACAACTTATAAGACTCTCTACATGAAAAACATGGTGCTCCTTTGAAGCACAATATATGAGACTCACTACATAAAGAACAAAGTGCTACTTTGAAGCACAAGTGTGGAAAAAGAGATAGTAGCATTGCCCTTTTTATTTTTTTTATTTTTTTATTTTCCTTTTTTTTCTTTTTTTTCTTTTTCTTTTTTTTGGGCCTTTTTTTTCTTTTGGCCTTTCTTCTTTTCATTTTTTTCACTTTTTTTTCTTTGGGCAATGCTCTAAAAATGATGATCATCACACTTCTATTGATTACAACATACTCGAAACTTGAACAAGATATGACTCTATATGAATGCCTCCGGCGGTGTACCGGGATGGTGCAATGAATCAAGATTGACATGTATGAAAAATAATGCATGGTGGCTTTGCCACAAATACAATGTCAACTACATGATCATGCAATGGCAATATGACAAAAGTAATGTATGTCATGATAAATGGAACGATGGAAAGTTGCATGGCAATATATCTCGGAATGGCTATGGAAATGCCATAATAGGTAGGTATGGTGGCTGTTTTGAGGAAGATATAAGGAGGTTTATGTGTGATAGAGCGTATCGTATCACGGGGTTTGGATGCACCGGCGAAGTTTGCACCAACTCTCAAGGTGAGAAAGGGCAATGCACGATACCGAAGAGGCTAGCAATGGTGGAAAGGTAAAACTGCGTATAATCCATGGACTCAACATTAGTCAAAAGAACTCATATACTTATTGCAAAAATTTAGAAGTCATCAAAAATCAAGCACTATGCGCATGCTCCTAGGGGGATAGATTGGTAGGAAAAGACCATCGCTCGTCCCCGACTGCCACTCATAAGGATGCACAAGCCAGGTACACTTCATGTTTCAAATTTGTTACACAACTTTAACCATACGTGCATGCTACGGGACTTGCTAACTTCAACACAAGCATTCTTTAAATTCATAATCACCCAACTAGCATGACTTTAATATCACTACGTCCATATCTCAAAACAATTATCAAGTATCAAATTAATCATAGCATCCAATTCACTTCCTATCATAGTTTCTATTATACCCAACTTGGATGCCTACCATTCTAGGACCAAATTATAACCATAGCAAATACCATGCTGTTCTAAAAGACTCTCAAAAAGATAAAAGTGAAGCATGAGAGACTAGCAATTTCTACAAAATAAATCCACCGCCGTGCTCTAAAACATATAAGTGAAGCACTAGAGCAAAAACTATCAAGCTCAAAAAGATATAAGTGAAGCACAGAGAGTATTCTAGCAGATTCTAAACAAATAGGCTTCTCCCAAAAGGTGTGTACAGAAAGGATGATTGTGGTAAACTAACAAGCAAAGACTAATATAATACACGATGCTCCAAGCAAAACACATATCATGTGGCAAATAAAAATATAGCTCCAAGTAAAGTTACCAATGAATGAAGACGAAAGAGGGGATGCCTTCCGGGGGCATCCCCAAGCTTAGGCTTTTGGCTATTCTTGAATATCTTGGGGTGCCTTGGGCATCCCCAAGCTTAGGCTCTTGCCACTCTTTATTCCATAGTCCATAAAAGCTTTACCCAAAACTTGAAAACTTCACAACACAAAACTCAACATGAAATCTTATAAGCTCCGTTAGTGAAAGAAAACAAAACCACCACATAAGGTACTGAAATGAACTCATTCTTTATTTATTTTGGTGTTAAAACTACTGTATTCCAACTTCTCTGTGGTTTATAAACTATTTTACTAGCCATAGATGCACCAAAATAAGCAAACAACACACGAAAAACAGAATCTGTCAAAAACAGAACAGTCTGTAGAAATCTGTAACTAACACAAACTTATGGAACTCTAAAAATCCTACCAAAATAGGACATACTGGATAATTTGTTTATTGATCAGAAGCAAAAAGAATCAATGTAAAAGCACGTTTCTGTGATTTATTGAATTTTTTCTCGTGAGCACAAAGTTTCTGTTTTTCAGCAGAATCAAATCAACTATCATCATAGTTTATCCTATACGTTCTACTTGGCACAAACACTAATTAAAAGCTAAAAACACATCTAGAAAGAAAGTAGAAGCAAAAAATTATTACTAAACAGGAACAAAAACAAAAAACACAAAGAAAATTGGGTTGCCTCCCAACTAGCGCTATCGTTTAACACCCCTAGCTAGGCATAAAAGCGAAGATAGATCTAAGTAGTGTCATCTTTGGCACTTGATTCATAAGTAGCCCACATGATAGATTCATAAGGTAATTTGACTTTCTTTCTTGGAAATTGCTCCATGCCTTTCTTTAATGGAAATTCGAATCTAATATTCCCTTCCTTCATATCAATAATCGCGCCAATTGTTCTAAGGAAAGGTCTACCAAGAATAATAGGGCAAGAAAGATTGCAATCTATATCAAGAACGATAAAATCCACGGGCACCAAATTTCTATTTGCAACAATGAGAACATCATTGATCCTTCCCATTGGCTTTTTAATGGTGGAATTCGCAAGGTGCAAATTTAAAGAGCAATCATCAAGATCGTGAAAACCTAGAATATCACATAAAGTTTTCGGAATCGTGGAAACACTAGCACCCAAATCACACAAAGCAAAACACTCATGATCTTTAATTTTAATCTTTATAGTAGGTTCCCACTCATCATTAAGTTTTCTAGGTATAGAAACTTCCAAATTAAGTTTTTCATCATAAGATTGCAACAAGGAATCAACGATATGTTTGGTAAAACCTTTATTTTGACTATAAGCATGAGGAGAATTAACAGCGGATTGCAACAAGGAAATACAACCTTCTAAAGAACAATTATCATAATCAAAATCCTTGAAATCCGAGATAGTGGGTTCAATACTATTTAAAGTCATGACCTCTCCAATCCCACTTTTACCAAATTTAGCATCGAGATCTAAAAACTCCGAATTCTTGGGATGCCTTCTAGGTAAAGTTGACTCATCATCAGTCCCATAATTATCAAGATTCATATTGCAAAACATAGATCTAATAGGATACGCAGCAATAACTTTAAGATCTTCATCATTATTTTCATGTAAACTAGAAGAACACGCTTTTATAAAGCTATCTTTTTTAGCACGCAATCTAGCGGTTCTTTCCTTACACTCATCAATGGAAATTCTCATTGCTTTGAGAGACTCATTGATATCATGCTTAGGAGAAGAAGATCTAATTTTAAGAGAATCAACATCGAGCGAAAGTCTATCAACGTTCCTAGCCAAATCATCAACTTTGAGCAATTTTTCTTCAAGCAAAGCATTAAAATTCTTTTGAGAAATCATAAATTCTTTCACACTATTCTCAAAATCAGAGGGCATCTTATTAAAATTACCATAAGAATTATTGTAGGAATTTCCATAATTATTAGAGGAATTACTAGGGAACGATCTAGCATTAAAGTTTCCTCTATAAGCATTGTTTCCAAAACTATTCCTACCAACAAAATTCACATCCATAGATTCATTATTACTCTCAATAAAAGTAGACAAAGGCATGTCATTGGGATCAAGAGGAGTATTTTTAGTAGCAAACAACTTCATGAGTTCATCCATCTTTCCACTCAAAACATTGATTTCTT
The DNA here is from genome assembly GCF_002162155.2 of Triticum dicoccoides. Lineage (NCBI taxonomy): Eukaryota > Viridiplantae > Streptophyta > Magnoliopsida > Poales > Poaceae > Triticum > Triticum dicoccoides. The sequence goes on along the minus strand of NC_041393.1, from coordinate 734,382,495 downwards.
CTATAGCATGCACTTTTTTACTAGAAGATCTTTCGGTGTGTTATTGAGAATAATTAGCCATAATATTATCAAGAAGTTTTGTAGCATATCCTAACGTGATTTCCATAAATGTGCCTCCCGCGGTCGAATCTAAGAGATTTCTAGAAGCAAAGTTCAAACTGCCATAAAAAAAATTTATGATCATACATAAATTCAAACCATGAGTAGGGCAATTGCGAATCATCAATTTCTTCTTTCCCAAGATTGGGCAACATGCTCATGATCAAGTTGTTTAAAATTCATAATATCGTTCCTAAGAGTGATGATCTTAGCGGGAGGAAAATACTTAGAGATAAAAGCATCTTTGCACTTGTTCCAAGAATCAATACTATTTTTAGGCAAAGACGAAAACCAAACTTTAGCACGATCTCTAAGTGAAAACGGAAATAGCTTCAATTTAACAATATTGTTATCCATATCTTTCTTATTTTGCATATCACACAAATCAACAAAGTTGTTTAGATGAGTAGCGGCATCTTCACTAGGAAGGTCGGCAAATTGATCTTTCATAACAAGATTCAGCAAAGCAGTATTGAATTCACAAGACTCAACATCATTAAGAGGAGCAATTGGAGTACTAAGGAAATCATTATTATTGGTATTCGAGAAATCACACAACTTGTTATTATCTTGCGCCATGGAAACAAGTAATCTGACACACAAGCAAACAAAAAAGGGCAAGCAAAAAGAGAGGAGAGAGATTGGGAAAGAGAGGGCAAATAAAACGGCAAGGGTGAAGTGGGGGAGAGGAAAACGAGAGGCAAATGGCAAATAATGGAAATGCGAGGGAGATAAGTTTGTGATGGGTACTTGGTATGTCTTGACTTGAGCAAAGACCTCCCCGGTAACGGCGCCAGAAATCCTTCTTGCTACGTCTTGAGCTTGCGTTGGTTTTCCTTGAAGAGGAAAGGGTGATGCAGCAGAGTAGCATAAGTATTTCCCTCAGTTTTTGAGAACCAAGATATCAATCCAGTAGGAGGCTCCTCAACAAGTCCCACGAACCTACACAAACAAACAAAGAACTCGCAACCAACGCAATAAAGGGGTTGTCAATCCCTTCACGGCCACTTGCGAAAGTGAGATCTGATAGAGATAGTATGATAAGATAAATATATTTTTGGTATATTATAATATAGATGCAAAAAGTAAAGATGCAAATAAAAGTAGATTGGAAGCAAATATGATAAGAGATAGACCCGGGGGCCATAGATTTCACTAGAGGCTTCTCTCGAGGTAGCATAAGTATTATGGTGGGTGAACAAATTACTGTCGATCAATTGATAGAAAAGCGAATAATTATGAGATTATCTAGGCATGATCATGTATATAGGCATCACGTCCCCAACAAGTAGACCGACTCCTGCCTGCATCTACTACTATTACTCCACACATCGACCGACTCCTGCCTGCATCTAGAGTATTAAGTTCACAAAGAACAGAGTAACACATTAAGCAAGATGACATGATGTAGAGGGATAAACTCAAGCAATATGATATAAACCCCATCTTTTTATCCTCGATGGCAACAACACAATACGTGCCTTGCAACCCTTTCTATCACTGGGTAAGGACACCACAAGATTGAACCCAAAGTTAATCACTTCTCCCATGGCAAGAAAGATCAATCTAGTAGGCCAACCCAAACTGATAATTCGAAGAGACTTGCAAAGATAACTCAATCATACATAAAAGAATTCAGAGAAGATTCAAATATTATTCATAGATAAACTTGATCATAAACCCACAATTCATCGGATCTCGACAAACACACCGCAAAAAGAGATTACATCAAATAGATCTCCATAAGACAGGGGGAGAACATTGTATTGAGATCCAAAAAGAGAGAAGAAGCCATCTAGCTAATAACTATGGACCTGTAGGTCTGTGGTAAACTACTCACAACTCATCGGAAGGGCTATGGTGTTTATGTAGAAGCCCTCCATGGTCGATTCCCCCTCCGGCAGAGTGCTGGCGAAGGCTCTGAGATGGGATCTCGCGGATACAGAAGGTTACGGCGGTGGAAATTGTGTTTCGGGTGCTCCCTGGATGTTTTCGGGGTACGTAGGCTTATATAGGAGCAAGAAGTACGTCGGTGGACGCCCGAGGGGCCCACGAGACAGGGGGCGCCCTATGGTGGGGCGCCCTCCTATCTCGTGGAGGCCTCGGCTGCTTCTTGACTTGCACTCCAAGTCCTCTGGATCACGTTCGTTCCAAAAATCACGCTCCTGAAGGTTTCATTCCGTTTGGACTCCGTTTGATATTCCTTTTCTTCGAAATACTGAAATAGGCAAAAAAAACAGCAATACGGGCTGGCCTCTGGTTAGTAGGTTAGTTCCAAAAATGTTATAAATGTGTAAAATAAAGCCTATAAACATCCAAAAGGGGTAATATAATAGCATGGAACAATCAAAAATTATAGATACGTTGGAGACGTATCAGAGTTTCTCTAGAAAGAAGTGAGTGGAAGGAAAGTAAAACTTGATGACGTAACTATACCTGCTCCCTTATTGGAAAGTAGTTCATCACAGAAATCAGTTCCAGTGATCTCTACACCAATTAGTGAGGAAGCTAATGATAATCATCATGAAACTTCAGATCAAGTTACTAACGAACCTCGTAGGTCAACCAGAGTAAGATCCGCACCAGAGTGGTACGGTAATCCTGTTCTGGAGGTCATGTTACTTGACCATGACGAACCTACGAACTATGAGGAAGCGATGATGAGCCCAGATTCCGCAAAATGGTTTGAGGCCATGAAATCTGAGATGGGATCCATGTATGAGAAGAAAGTGTGAACTTTGGTTGACTTGCCCGATGATCGGAAAGCCATAGAGAATAAATGGATCTTCAAGAAGAAGACTAACGCTGACGATAATGTTACTGTCTACAAAGCTCGACTTGTCGCGAAAGATTTTCAACAAGTTCAAGGAGTTGACTACTATGAGACCTTCTCACACGTAGCGATGCTTAAGTCTGTCCGAATCATGTTAGCAATTGCTGCATTTTATTATTATGAAATTTGGCAAAGGGATGTAAAGATTGCATTCCTGAATGGATTTCTGGAAGAAGAGTTGTATATGATGCAACCTGAAGTTTTTATCGATCCAAAGGGTGCTAACAAAGTGTGCAAGCTCCAGCAATTCATTTATGGACTGGTGCAAGCCTCTCGGGGTGGGAATAAACGTTTTGATAGTGTGATCAAAGCATATGGTTTTATACAGACTTTTGGAGAAGCATGTATTTACAAGAAAGTGAATGGGAGCTCTGTAGCATTTCTAATATTATATGTGGATGACATATTGTTGATTGGAAATGATATAGAATTTCTGGATAGCATAAAAGGATACTTGAACAAGAGTTTTTCAATGAAAGACCTCGGTGAAGCTGCTTATATATTGGGCATCAAGATCTATAGAGATAGATCGAGACGCTTAATTGGACTTTCACAAAGCACATACCTTGATAAATTTTTGAAGAAGTTCAAAATGGAACAAGCAAAGAAAGGGTTCTTGCGTGTGTTACAAGGTGTGAAGTTGTGTCAGACTCAATGCCCGACCACTGCAGAAGATAGAGAGAAAATGAAAGTTGTTCCCTATGCTTCAGCCATAGGCTCTATCATGTATGCAAGGCTATGTACCAGGCCTGATGTGTGCCTTGCTATTAGTTTAGCAGGGAGGTACCAAAGTAATCCAGGAGTGGATCACTGGACAACAGTCAAGAACATCCTGAAATACCTGAAAAGGACTAAGGATATGTTTCTCGCCCATGGAGGTGACAAAGAGCTCGTCATAAATGGTCACGTCGATGCAAGCTTTGACACTGATCCAGATGACTCTAAGTCACAAACCGGATATGTATTTATATTGAACGGTGGAGCTGTCAGTTGGTGCACTTCTAAGCAAAGTGTCGTGGTGGGATCTACGTGTGAAGCGGAGTACATAGCTGCTTCGTAAGAAGCAAATGAAGGAGTCGGGATGAAGGAGTTCATATCCGATCTAGGTGTCATACCAAGTGCATCGGGTCCAATGAAAATCTTTTGTGACAATACTAGTGCAATTGCCTTGTCAAAGGAATCCAGATTTCACAAGAGAACCAAGCACATCAAGAGAAGCTTTAATTCCATCCGCGATCAAGTCAAGGAGGGAGACATAGAGATTTTCAAGATACATACGGATCTGAATGTTGCAGACCCTTTGACTAAGCCTCTCTCATGAGCAAAACATGATCAACACCAAGACTCCATGGGTGTTAGAATCGTTACTGTGTAATCTAGATTATTGACTCTAGTGCAAGTGGGAGACTGAAGGAAATATTCCCTAGAGGCAATAATAAAGTTGTCATTTATATTTCCTTATATATCATGATAAATGTTTATTATTCATGCTAGAATTGTATTAACCGGAAACTTAGTACATGTGTGAATACATAGACAAACAGAGTGTCACTAGTATGCCTCTACTAGACTAGCTCATTAATCAAAGATGGTTAAGTTTCCTGGCCATAGACATGAGTTGTCATTTGATGAATGAGATCACATCATAAGAGAATGATGTGATTGACTTGACCCATTCCGTTAGCTTAGCACTTGATCATTTAGATGTTGCTATTGCTTTCTTCATGACTTATATATGTTCCTATGACTATGAGATTATGCAACTCCCGAGTACCGGAGGAACACTTTGTGTGCTACCAAACATCACAACGTAACTGGGTGATTATAAAGGTGCTCCACAGGTGTCTCCGATGGTGTTTGTTGAGTTGGCATAGATCGAGATTAGGATTTGTCACTCCGATTGTCGAAGAGGTATCTCTGGGCCCTCTCGGTAATGCACATCACTCTATGCCTTGCAAGCAATGTGACTAATGAGTTAGTTACGGGATGATGCATTACGAAACAAGTAAAGAGACTTTCCGGTAATGAGATTGGACTAGGTATTGAGATACCGACGATCGAATCTCGGGCAACTAACATACCGATGACAAAGGGAACAACATATGTTGTTATGCAGTTTGACCGATAAAGGTCTTCGTAGAATATGTGGGAGCCAATATGAGCATCCAGGTTCCGCTATTGGTTATTGACTGGAGACATGTCTCGGTCATGTCTACATATTTCTCGAACCCGTAGGGTCCGCACGCTTAACGTTCGGTGACGATCAGTATTATGAGTTTATGGGTTTTGATGTACCGAAGATAGTTTGAATTCCCGTATATGATCACGGACATGACGAGGAGTCTCAAAATGGTTGAGACATAAAGATTGATATATTGGACGACTATATTCGGACACTGGAAAGGTTCCGGGTGATTTCGGAGAAAACCAGAGTGCCGGAGGGGTTACCGGAACCCCTCGGGGAAGTATTGGGCCTTAGTGGGCCTTAGGGGAGAGAGAGGGCAGCAGCCCAGGAGGTGGTGCCCCCCCCAAGGGGAGTCCGAATTCGACTAGGGGAAGGGGGCGCGACCCCTCTTTTCCTCTCCCTTTCCCTCTCATTCCTTCCCCCTTTCCCCTCCTAGGTGGACTAGGAAAGGAGGAGTCCTACTCCTACTAGGAGGAGGACTCCTCCCCTCCTTGGCGCGCCCCAAGGGCCGGCTACCCTCCCCCTTGCTCCTTTATATACGGGGGCAGGGGGCGCCCTAGGACACACAAGTTGACATTGTTTAGCCGTGTGCGGTGCCCCCCTCCATAGTTACACACCTCGTTCATATCGTCGTAGTGCTTAGGCGAAGCCCTGCCCCGGTAACTTCATCATCACTGTCACCACGCCATCATGCTGACGAAACTCTCCCTTGGCCTCAACTGGATAAAGAGTACGAGGGACGTCCCCGAGCTGAACGTGTGCTGATCACGGAGGTGTCGTACGTTCGGTGCTAGGATCGGTCAGATCGTGAAGACGTACGACTACATCAATCGTGTTGTCATAACGCTTCCGCTTTCGTTCTACGAGGGTACGTGGACACACTCTCCCCTCTCGTTGCTATGCAACACCGTGATCTTGCATGTGCGTAGGATTTTTTTTAAATTACTACGTTCCCCAACATAATAAAGTTGTTATTTTGTATTTCCTTATATCATGATAAATGTTTATTATTCATGCTAGAATTGTATTAAGAGGAAACTTGATACATGTGTGAATACATAGACAAAACACCGTGTCCCTAGTATGCCTCTACTTGACTAGCTTGTTGGTCAAAGATTGTTAAGTTTCCTAGCCATGGACATGTGTTGTCATTTGATGAACGGGGTCACATCATTAGGAGAATGATGTGATGGACAAGACCCATCCGTTAGCTTAGCATTATGATCGTTATAGTTTTACTGCTACTGCTTTCTTCATGACTTATACATGTTCCTCTGACTATGAGATTATGCAACTCCCGAATACCGGAGGAACACTTTGTGTGCTATCAAATGTCACAGCGTAACTGGGTGATTATAAAGATGCTCTACAGGTGTCTCCGAAGGTGTTTGTTGGGTTGGCATAGATCAAGATAGGATTTGTCAATCCGTGTATCGGAGAGGTATCTCTGGGCCCTCTCAGTAATGCTCATCACTATAAGCCTTGCAAGCAATGTGACTAATGAGTTAGTTGCGGGATGAAGCATTACAGAACGAGTAAAGAGGCTTCTTGGTAATGAGATTGAACTGGTATGATGATACCGACGATCGGATCTCGGGCAAGTAACATACCGATGACAAAGGGAACAACATATGTTGTTGTGCGGTTTGACCAATAAAGATCTTCGTAGAATATGTAGGAACCGATATGAGCATCCAAGTTTTGCTATTGGTTATAGATCGTAGATGTGTCTGGATCATGTCTACATAGTTATCGAACCCGTAGGGTCCGAACACTTAACGTTCGATAATGATTTGTATTATGAGTTTGTTTGGAGTGCCGAATGAGATCACAGACATGCCGAGGAGTCTCAAAATGGTCGAGACATAAATATTGATATATTAAAAGCTTATATTCGGACATCGGAATGGTTCCGGAGTGATTCAGGTATTTTGCGGAGTACTGGGAGGTTACCGGAACCCCCCGGGAGAGTATTGGGCCTTCATGGGCCTTAGTGGGAAGAGGAGGCCGGTAGCTAGGAGGTGCCCCCCCATAGCCAAACCGAATTGGACTAGGGGAGGGGGCCCGACCCACTTTCCTTCTCCCTCTCTCTTTCCCTTCCCCCTTCTCCTACTCCGAAAAGGAAGGGGGGCTCCTACTAGGACCGGGAGTCCTAGTAGGACTCCCCTCTTTGGCACGCCCCTCTAGGACGGCCGCCTCCTCCCTCCCTCCTTTATATACGGGGGCAGGGGGCACCCCAAAGCACAACAGACAATCTCTTAGCCGTGTGCGGTGCCCTCTCCACAATTTAACACCTCGGTCATATCGTCGTAGTGCTTAGGCGAAGCCCTGCACCGGTAACTTCATCATCACCGTCGCCATGCCGTCGTGCTGGCGAAACTCTCCCTCGTCCTCAATTGGATCAAGAGCACGAGGGACGTCACCGAGCTGAACGCGTGCTGAACATGGAGGTGCCGTACGTTCGGTACTAGGATCGGTTGGATCGCGAAGACGTTCGACTACATCAACCGCGTTAACATAACGCTTCCGCTATCGGTCTACGAGGATACGTGGACATACTCTCCCCTCTCTTTGCTATGCATCTCCTAGATAGATCTTGCGTGATTGTAGAATTTTTTTTGAATTACTACGTTCCCCAACGGGGATGCCTTCCATGGCGTCCCGATGGTTGTCGGCGGTCATCGTGGGAGGCGGTGCGACATCATAGTTGGGGCAAAAGTTTCAACCTCGGGCATTTTCCATTCGTGCCGTTGTATTTTTTGGTTTTGGTATTGCGGTAGGAAATACCTATATTTTGGTCTTGGATAGCAAAATTTAGGTTAAGTTTTTTGATCGCTATGCAATCTTTGGTCTGTTGTTTTTTAAATAAAGACACCCAAAAACATCTTTGGCTATGTACACTGATGCCATCTTAGCAGTGTCACATAGGATAAATGACTAGTGGTTAGGGCCGCGATTGCGGGCCTCTTGAGAGGAAGTTGTGAGTGTATTTCTCTCTTTGAAAGAAAAAACCTCAATTTCATCTCAAAATTAAAAAGAAAACTTTCTCACAACACGTGAACATCACATCCATCTGGAAAAAAAGAAGCCTAAAAGACATTCTTAAAATGAAAAGGTAACAAAAGTCTCACATCCATCTTTCGAAAATAATCTCCAAAAAAACTTTTCTCAAAATAAAAAAAGTCTTAATTTCATCTTTAGAAAAAAAAATCAAAAACTTACTCAATTTCATCTCCCAAGAAAATCAAAAAGTTTCTTGCCACGGCCAACCAGCATGTGCCACGTGGCCATGCTGGTTGGCCGCCATTCTCCCGTAGCTTAATGGGTTTGATGAGGTGGAGAAAAGAGAAAACAAAGAAAAGGCTTTTCCTTGTATATGGAGTTTCTACACCCGGCATAAATGCTCCTGATGTGAATAGTAAAATCAAAAATATAGAAAAAAAAATTGAATTTGTTTTGTTGCATAGTTTAAGTAATGTTTTTTGTACATACAAAAATTTCATGGCGAAATCACATTGGTGGAAGGCGTGGTGAAAAAACAAAATTGATGCTCTTAAAATGTTACTTTCAAGCGCATTTTGGAGCTCCGATTTATTTTTTGCCACGACCTCCACCAATGTGATTTCATGATGAAATGTTTCACCCACAATAATTATTTTTTAAAATACATCACAAAAAATCAGAATTTTATTTTTATTTTTTTCTATTTTTTGATTTGGAGGTGCAGAAAGGTACTTTCGCTTTCACTTTACTTATTTAAGACGATCTCTTGGCAACAAAACTCTCACCGTATTTTGCGGAACTGGAAATAAGATTGAGAGATTATTCATTGTACATCATTTCTTTTATCATCTCTAGTATACGTGGTTAAGATAAGATTGTCTTATCATCGTACGCCTTTAGATTTGATTATTATAAGTCCGACTTCCTTTATTCCAAAATAAGTGTCTCGGTTTTAGTATTAACTTTGTACTAAAACGTAGAAAAATCAGTAAAATATAAAATTACGTTGAAAACAGAAAAAGGACATCGGCAAACGCGCACTCCTCACTCATCCCCCTCCGAAGAAAAACAGCCCACTCCTCACTCATCCCCAAAGAAAAAATGCGCCGCCTTTTGCCTTCGCCGCCGGAGAGCACCTGCTGCTGCCTCCTGCGGCTGGTGTAGCTCCACGCGGATCTGCTGCGCGCGGGGGCGGCGCGCCGGAGGAGGATCTGCCATTCCCGGCGGCACCTCGACGGAGGAGGAGGAGTTGAGCTGCCGCGCGCGGAGGCGACGCGCCGGACGAGCTGAAATACTGCTCCTGGAGGCGACGCACCCGAGGAGGAGCTGAGCTTCCGCTCCTGGGGGGCGACGCGCTGGATCGGCGACCCGTCTTTCTGGCCCGTCCATCCGCGGCAAGCTGCTTGGCGCATCTGCATCGGGTGCCAGATCTGAACGAGCAGCGCATCTATCCATCTCGAAGGTTAATTTTGTACTCCTAGCTAATTAAGCTTCCCCATTTTTTCCACGTTTCCCCTTCAGGATTATAGACCGCTAGATGATTCTATTTTTTTTTTTTTGAGGTGTAGATGATTCTAATTGTTTGGATAGGTGTTGGTGTGCATCCCGTTTGTGTACAGAACCTTGTAGCTAATTGCTTTGTCTGTATGTAGAGAATCTTGTAGCTAACTGATGAAAAGCGGAGTAAATCAATGTGGCACCAAATTAATCAATGAAAATTCTGTTTGTTTCCTTTGATGGGCAATTTAGGAGGGCTGTAATATTATTGGAGGGTCAGTGCTGAATAGATAACAAGATTAACGCATGACGGCGTGAGGGTAAGTGTCCAATAGGTCATTGTAAAAATGAAGTTGCTATATATTTCGTCAGTTGGTGAGGCAGTTCAAGATTAATTTGTACCCTTCCGCCGTTACTCACACCTACAGTAGCTAATTAAGCTTCTTAACCGCAAAAATAAAACAAAATAAATAAGTTGCTCGCTTGTTTTCCTTGTCTCTCATACACTTACTTAAATCTCACATCACTTTTACTATTGCAGCAAAAGCTAGCAGGTACAATGGCAATGGTGCTGGATGCATTTGCATCCTATGTGGGGCACATGCTTGCGCAGGTAGCAGCAGATGAGGTGGGGACGATGCTGGGCGTCTCAGGCCAGATCAACAAGATGAGCGACAAGCTTCGGGACCTCAAGAACTTCTTGGCTGACGCCGATAGGAGGAACATCACCGATGAAACCGTCCGGGAGTGGGTGGGGCAGCTCAAGCGAGCCATGTACGAAGCTGCTGACATCCTCGACCTCTGCCAGCTCAAGGCCATGGAGCGTGGATCATCCTCAGTAGATACTGTGTGTTTCAATCCCTTGCTCTTTTGCATGAGGAACCCCTGCCATGCTCATGAAATCGGCACCCGCATCAAGAAGCTCAGCAAGAGGCTCGACTCCATCAAGGAGCGGAGCGCTGCTTTCAGCTTCATCAATCTCAGGTCCTATGAGGATCATAGCAGCAATGCCTATGCCTCTCGCCATGGTAATCCAAGTCGGGAGACAGTGGGGGACTTTGACCGGTCGGCTCTGGTTGGGGAGAAGATTGAAGAAGACACGAGAGCACTGGTGGCTCAGATCATCCAGATGGGAAAAGAGGTCAACGATGACATCATGGTGGTCGCCGTTGTAGGTATCGGTGGGATTGGCAAGACCACCCTTGCCCAAAAGGTCTTCAATGAGGAGGCCATCCAAGGCGGGTTCAGCAAAAAGATATGGTTGAGCATCAACCAAAATTTCAGTGAGGTTGAGTTGCTGAGAAGAGCCGTCATCGAAGCCGGAGGAGACGCCCAGCCAGCTGGAAATGCAAAGGCTGCGCTTCACCGAACCCTCAAGGACGCATTGATTGGCCACAAGACCTTACTGGTAATGGATGATGTGTGGGACCATGGAGCATGGGATGGTGTGCTCAAAACACCCTTTGTTAATGCTGCTGCTTCAGGCAGCCGAGTCCTCATCACCACTAGAGATGAAGAAGTCGCTCAAGGGATGATAGCCAGACGACCCTACCACCACGTTGACACATTATTGCTTGAAGATGCTTGGTCATTGCTCAAGAAGCAGGTTCGTACTTAATTTTGATAGAAAAACTGCACGCAAATTTTAGTTTGGTATAGTATTATGCATTTTACGTGACCGAGAGATAAGATAATTTCATGTGACCGTAAATAAGGAATCTAATATGCTAATTGCAGCACAACTTTCCAACCAGCGATTAGAGAGTAGTCGAATTTCTCTAACAATACATTCCATTTTGTAAATAGGGAAGGAAAGAAGAATTTGTTTTCTATGTATGAAATATGTATGTTATATGCAGAAGCATTTTACAGTTCTTTGGTATGTAGGAGCAAGATAAGTAAACACATTTATAGCATTTGTTTTTGATAAGTCCTTCCTATACTTTGAATATGTACATAGTCAAACCTACCTTGATAAATGGACAGATACATCAAGAAGTCCTCTCGTCTCTTAGGAGGTAAATTTGATCGCCTTAGAGGAGTTTGGTACATAGTTAATTAACTGTATCGGACCTTTGTACTGCATGTTCGTAGGTACTCTCAAGTGAGATAGATGAAGACCATATCAACATGCTAAAGGATATCGGATTGAAAATTATACAAAAATGTGGTGGTTTACCACTTGCAGTCAAAGTAATGGGAGGACTCTTGCGTAAAAGAGGAGCCTACGTCGTGACTGGGAGCATGTTTTGGATGATTCTAAATGGTCAATAACTAAAATGCCTCAAGAGCTCAACTACGCAGTATACTTGAGCTATGAATATATGCCTTCTTATCTGAAGCAGTGCTTTCTATACTACTCTCTTCTTCCTAAAAGTAAAAAGTTTAATCTGAATCAAGTCGTTGCGCTGTGGATGAGTGAAGGATTTATTCATGGAAACTTTAGGGATTTAGAGGAATTGGGAGAAAAGTACTACAAGGAGTTAGTATCTAGGAACCTTATAGAGCCAGATAAATCGTATGTTGATCTATGGGTTTGCAGCATGCATGATGTTGTTCGCTCTTTTGCTCAATATATGACTAAAGATGAAGCACTTGTAGCTCAGGATGGAGATAATGATATTCTTACTAAACTAAGTTCACAAAAGTTTCTTCGCTTGTCCATAGAAACCAACCGACTGCAATCAGGTGAACTTGACTGGAAATCTCTACAGGAGCAGCAATCAGTGAGAACATTATTCTCAACTATCCAGATCATGATGAAGCCTGGTGATTCAATGGTTACCTTTTCACGTCTGCGAGCCCTATATGTAGAAGCTGCAGATGTGGCTGCATTGGTTGAATCATTGCATCAACTCAAGCACCTGAGGTATCTAGCACTAATAAATGCTAATATATCTGTCTTCCAGGGAACATTGGCAAGATGAAACTATTGCAATTTCTTGACCTTTGTGGATGTGAAAATTTGGCGAATCTTCCTGATAGCATTGTGAATCTTGTCCAGCTGAGGTTACTTGAGCTTCCCAGCACAAGTATGATACCTAGAGGGTTCGGTGGTCTGACAATTATCAGGAGACTAAATGGGTTTCGAGCCTACATGGATGGTGATTGGTGCAGTTTGGATGAGTTGGGGCCTCTTTCCCAACTCAGACTTATTGGATTAGTCGAACTGGAAAATGTATCTGCTGCCTCGTTTGCTGCTAATGCTAGGCTTGGTGGGAAGATGCATCTTATCGACCTATTCTTGTACTGCACTAGCAGACTGGGACATGATGGGTTGATCAAAGAGAAAGAAGGTGTCTCTGAGGAAGAGCAGCGATGTATTGAGAAGGTGTTTGATGAGCTCTGCCCTCCATCCAGTATAGAAAATCTTGATATCAAGGGGTATTTTGGCAAGCAACTCCCGAGGTGGATGATATCCACGTCAATGATACCCCTCACCAACCTGAAGTATATAATGTTTTCTGACCTGGCTTGTTGCACACAACTTCCCAATGGGTTGTGCAAGCTCCCCTACCTGCATTTACTTCAGGTCAACCGTGCTCCATGCATCAGGCAAATTGGGAATGGATTCTTGCAGGAGGCAGCAGCCCCATTTCCAAGATTAAACAAGTTGAACTTAATTGGAATGGTGGAATGGGAGGAGTGCGAGTGGGAGGAGCAAGTACAAGCCATGCCCAGGTTAGAGAACCTCGTGCTTGATAATTGCAAACTGTGGCGTGTTCCTCCTGGCCTTGCCTCCAATGCAAGGGCTTTGAAAGCATTATACATACAGAGGGTCCATCACCTTAGCTACCTTGAGAGCTTTCCTTCTGTTGTTGAGCTTACAGTGTGTCAAATCCCTGACCTGGAGAGGATCACCAACCTCCCCAATCTGCAAAAGCTTACCATCATCGATTGCCCAAAGTTGAAAGTGCTGCAGAGTATCCCTGCACTTGAGAGGTTGGTCCTGGAGGATTGTGTCATGGAAGAACTCCCAGACTACATGCGAGATATAAAGCCAAGGCATTTGCAGCTGCTCTGCAGGATATGGTTGCTATATTCATTAGCCGCAGGACAATCTGGTCCCGAGTGGGACAAGTTCAGCCATGTGGAGCATGTCAAGGCATATGCACATGATGGAGACAACCAAAGGAAATGGTACGTGCTATACACAAGAGACAACTGCAAGTTGGATTCGAACATTAGCAGCTCTACCACATTTGAAGGTATAGAAAATAAAACATTCGAGCTTTGTTTTACTTTGTTTGGGCACTTGACTCTGCCAGTTTATAAGTTCATTTGATTTTATTTCCTGCTTTTCGTCCATATATACTGCATGATGACTGAATTTGTTCCGTATGTTTTTTGTTTTACATGATTACGTCGTTTCAGATGACATACAAACATAGTTGTTTAGTGGTTCTAGACATGCATCTTAAGTTTTAGCCACAACACTAGATGTTCGGTGGGTTGTTTAATGGCTACTTTCTAATTTGGTTGTACTTCCTCATACATATTGCTAAGTATTTGTTTTTTTACTCGTTCTGCTAGTTTTACCTCGAGTTCAACGAATCTTGAGTAATATGTTAGTCCTCGTCTTGCAAATTAGAGGTTATGTAACCAATTTGTATTTTTCTTTCCATGCAGAAACCTTATCATCTTCTATGGTGGATGCACAAGGATTTGAGTCTTTGTACAAAATGAGAAGAAGTGCCTTCAGTTATGTTTGCAGCTTGGTGAGGGTGCCATTTCTGGAAGATATGATGGCAAGGGATCACACCTTTTTTGATGGGAGAGTGCTATCTTTACAGGATCGAGTAGCTGTCGCTCTAAGAATGCTGAACTCTGGTGAGTCACCAGTTACCATAGGATCCTCTCTTGGTGTGGACGAGTCAACTCTCTCACTGGTAACTCAGGTATTTCTCAAGGCTATGTGGGAGCGAGCAATGCACCACTGCAGCTGGCCTGGCTCCGCTAAAATGGAGAAGATCAAGTGCAAGTTTGACAAGATCCATGGTCTGCCAAACTGCTGTGGTGTTTTACATACAGCTCACATCATGGTTGGGTCAACAAATTGTGATGGCATCCTAGTGCAGGCCATCGTTGATGCAGTTATGAGGTTCACAGACATTTGGTGGAACTTGACAGGCAGTATTAACAAATCGAACATTTTGCGTCACTCTGAGCTCCTTGAGAAGTGCGAGAATGGTGCTTGGCTTAATGGCAGTATGTTGAGGTTATCAGATGGCTCGGATGTCGGAGAATACATAATTGGTAATGCAGGATACACTCTTCGTCCCTGGCTCCTCACACCTTACCATTTGGAGAATGACCTCTCACTCTCAGACTCCAAAGCGGAGTTCAACAGGAGGCACACTGCAGCTACAGCCGTCACGCTGAGGGCATTGGCAAGGTTGAAAGACACGTGGAAGTGCCTGCAGGGAGAAGGGTGGCATCCAAGTAATAAAGATGAAATGTGCGACACAATCGGCACGTGCTGCGCGTTGCATAACATAGTGATAGACATGGAGGAGGAGGGTGCAGGCATGCCGAGCCATCAGGGGGGGAATGACATCACGCAAGTGCGGAAGGTAGGAGATGAGGACGCAATCAGGGTGAGGGATATACTGTCCCAGCACTTGATCGAATCTGGAGGTAAATCAACACAGCTCTCAATGCGTTTGTTCACACGCAAGCTTTGTCTGTTTAATTAACTCGTGTTGTGATTCCGTGCTACTGCTTGGTTAGTCCACACGAAGGCTGCAGAGGAGGAACAAGAAGCTCAAGGAAAGGACTGAATTAATTTGGTATTTTTTTTCCTTCTCTGCTATAAATTGTGCTTCAAGCCGCAGTTGTCTTCTTAGTTCCTCCCTTTGCTGTGGTGCTAATCAGTTAATGTCACTCGAAGCCATTAAATCCCTCAGTGATAATCTCAGAAGAAGTACTTAAGAAACTAGGCCGTTCGGTATACCTATTAATATTAGCAATGTGCTAAGAAAAACGTTACCAGGACTGGCCCTCATGTATTTTCCCCCTCTCTGTGCAGGCCCTGGCCCCTGGGAATGGAGCCAAATTGATGCTGCAAAGAATTAAGAGCTGGATCGGCAAAAAGAAAAATCTTAGGTTTTCTCATGCATTTGGCAAAGACCAGTGTCGTGTATTGCATATTACTAGTGGCATGCATGCTGATGTCGCTTGGGTGGAAGAGAGGGAACTTCAGAACCCCTGAGATGCACATGACGATGATGCAGCCTCCTCATGAAGCCAAGACATATCATCATTCTACTGTTTGTTTCTGAAGTCTAGAGCTGCACCGAACGACCAAAGTGGTCAGGAGAGCATGCTAGCTGTCTTAGATACAGTTTTCTTTTTTCACCTTGTTATGATGGTCTTTTCTCTGTCAAGAATCGTTACACTCCTCAGCATATGCCTGTTTCACCACTATGCATGGATAATCTTTGGTTCTCTGTTAAGTTTTGGGGTTGTACATGATGGCTGCATCGTATGTCAGCGGACTGAACGTATGCCCAGTTTACAGTGCTAGACCTGGATTCAGAAGAAAAGAATGCTCGTCCCCGCCCTTGGATGTGAGCCCGAAGCAAACTTGCTGGTATGAGTTCCTTTGCTGACAGTCTTCCATCGAATTCGCACCGAAACACTTCATTCACTCACTTGTTCAGAAGAGGAACTGACATTGCCATAATATCACAAGAAAGAAGAGAGCAGAGCTGAACTTGCATGTGTATTCGCAGCTACAGTTACTCCCATGTCGTTCTTCTTCCCAGAATCATTCAAGGATTCTGTTCAGAGGTTGTTCACGGTGAGGTTCTTTGGCCACGTGCAGGTGCAGCCCACATCACTGTTTGTTGCCAAAAAAATTCAGATTTGTTAGAATTTTTTTTTAGTATTTTTCTGGATTTCCCTCTAGTAGAGGGTGCATGTGAGCTTGTGCTCACAAGAGCACTTTCGGCCAGTTCCATCTTTTTTACCCAAGTGTTAAAAATCTGACGTTGGATTTTTAGCTTTTGCCAGCGAACGCTTAGATTTGTCATACGGAAACAGATAAATTTGCCTTGCTCTTGTGTTCAATTTGCCATGTTTACAAGTGAAAATTGACATGTAGTGTAAAAAATTGCCAGAAAATTTGCCAGGCTACTGCGATTAATTGTGATGCGTCCGATCAGGATCCAGTACATGAGGGCTTCAGATTTTTAAACCAAAAAAATCTGACGTGAAATGTAATTGAAATCATTTTTTCAAGTACAACGCGGCCGTGTATCCCATGCATCGTGTGTAATCCCAACACGGCTCCGATACAAACACCACACGTACACGGCCCGACGGCGGTACGTGAGCCCGGAAACTCATAACGAGTCGATCGGTGACCCCAGAAGCTGAAACCTCTCCGGTGGCGATCCTATTCCCGTAGAAGAATCGCGATGGCGGCGGCTTTGCGACACGCGGCTAGGAGGCTCGCAAGCCAGCCGCCGCCGGCGTTGATGCGCAGGGCGGCCACTACGTACGGCGGCTGCTGCACGGCAGTTCGTCGGCCGCGGCAGGCCGCACCGTTGCCCTCGCGGGGGAGCAACGGCGGCTGCTCATTGCAGGGCGCACGTTCTCTCGCCCGTTTTCCTCCTACCATGTAAGTGATTCGCTCGGAGTATATATAAAAGAAAATCAGATATTTCTCTCGCTTTACCCTACCCTCGATTCGCCCGACTAGGCCTGCTGTGATGCGTGCATATAGCTCGATCTAGGGTTTAATATAAAGATGGTGTGTTCATACGAGATAAATTAAGGAGTGCAAGCAAGCTAAGACTTTTTTTTTTTTTGAGGAATACAACAAATAAAAAGAGAAATCAGCATTGTCGACTTTATTGTACAACATAAAAGACCCTTGTGCACCTAACAAAATTACTAGGCAGCAGCCAAAGCCGGCTGCCAAATAGTAAGGGTTAGTGTTGCTATGTTTTCTTTTTAAAGATTAGAGCTATTCTGTTGATGTTACGGCACCCACAAGTCTCGTTTAGTTAGCATTAGCTAGCTTCATTGTTTATTTCTCCCCGAAAAGAAACTTTATTAAACTGATAGGCCATAAGTGGGCTTACACGGGACCCAGTTTACATAACTTGTGTTTAATTATTTTGTTTCAGAATGGTGTAAGTTATCCAATGACCTTTGGGGAGAAAGGGATGGAGAAGGCGAAGAAAGCTATCGACGTATGATTTTGATCTACTTTTCATAATCTGTGTCCTAGTATATTTCCCTGGAACGAACCTGCTGACTGGAATATAATGTGTTTGGGCGTAGGTGTATGACCGGGTTACCTTGCGTCTTCTTCAGGCATCAGTTCTATTTCTTAAGCTTACACTTTTTTTTCTATTTCTTAAGCTTACACTTTTTGGGGCTTTTGTGCTAGATTTGTGTGGGCCTCGATATATTCCTTGGTTTACTCGAGTAGTGGTGGGTTTTTAATTAATTGGTGATATTTCTTTTTTTGGAGATAATTGGTGATATTTCAAATGACACTATTTGTATAGCATGGTTTGATTATATCTAGCTTATATGTGGTTTTGTATTTGTTTTGATACGTACGTGTTCAGCTTGGGTTCGAGCCTCTCGAAGAACGGCAGTTTCCTAGACACAGCAAAGAGGGTAATCAGTCCGAGTCTTCGTGAAGATCTGGAGGGGGTCTGTTGACTTCTATATGTCTTTCTTAGACTTCAAGAAACCAATTCCTACTTTGTACCATTAATACTACTGGTTAATTTGAAACTTTGTCACATGTGAATTAATCTGGTTGTTCATATGATAGTTCTGGAATCTTTTGATTTACCTGCATACCCAAGCCTCTATTGCAGGCAAGGTTTTTGCTCCAAGGCTTCACCACTTGTGTGAAGTGACCCATGGTGAATTGTGTACATGACACATGCTATTATTTTGGTAAATGGCTGTGTATAAATGCGCTGTATATTCAGCTTTTCGTTTGAAATTTTGTTAACGTGTGTGCTGAATTCTTGGATGCGATTAGGTGCGGTTAGCGATTTTGGGTGCATCTGGGCCATGTGACTCCGTTGACTTGCGCGGGCATGCTTCATTGTTTTCATGGCCTGCGTGTTGGCTTGTGTGTTTCCATCTGTGCGTGCCGCTTGAATCGATAGTGCTGGGTGGTTCGAGAGAAACCCCATTGATTCAAAGCCACCGCTCCACCGCCGTACAAAACTATAAATAGGCTTTCCTCCTTCACCTCTCGCAGCCCTCCAAGCCGTCCATATCTGCTGTCTCTTCTCTGCGTAGACACACTAACCGGACTCCAAGTGCGGTCACCTCCACCATCTACGTGCTCCGCAGCCCACGGCAGCCCGCTCGCCACGGCCATGCTCCCCACGCCTCGCCTGTCCCGACGGCCCTCTCAGACTGCCTCTCTCGGGCAACACAACGACGGCGGAGGTGGCGACAGCGACGGCGTACAGCGGGAGCAGCACGACCCCTCTCCCTTGACCTCCCTCAGCAGCGTCGCGCCTTCTCAGCCACGACCTCTAACCGCTGGCGGCGGAAGCGAGCGGCTGGCCAGATGCCTCCTCCAGCCTTGCCGCGGTTAGTATTACACAGATGGGTGATGCACACATACTTCACCCAGTGTATCTGTTCATGTATGTTGTTATTAGCTAATTAGACAAAATTTCTCTGTTTGTATGGTGTTTGTGATGATGCTATCAATTCACTAAACACTAAAATACCGGGCTGTGCTTTCAAATCTAGCAAATTAATTTTCTCTATTGCTTCTTTTCCAGGCAGAAATATTAGATCTATTCTGTGCCATGAGTCTTACTGTCAAAAGATTATATAAGCAGCGCCTGATGATTATAGGTAACCTATATTAAAAACTTTGTTTTAGCAGCACAATTTGGATAATTTTGCAGTTTTGCAGCAATGAAAAAGGTATTACATACCAGATAATTGTGATCCTACAACAGATATGCCAAGTGCTTCCTCATGAAAAGGGGATTACCCCGGCCTCTGCATCAAATGATGCACACAGCCGCGCCATATTATTAAACATAAATCAAGTTCCAGTCAGCGAGTTCCAGACTTATTTCGTCAAGTAGTTTTCTTCTATTTGAACTCAATTTCGTCAATTGCTCTAAGCCGTGAGCTTATATTAGCCGGGAGCTCATATATATTTGGCGTTGTGAACTCATTTTAGTTTTATTAATGAAATCATTATGTGAACTCCTTACTTTTTTTTGGGAGGTGTGAATTCATATTCATCTATGAATCATGGTTGAAGAGTCCCTTGCCAACGTACGAAGGTCTACATACGTGTGCCACTTCTACCTACAATTCCATTGCTGCTTTTGAATAAGCTACAACAAGTGCAACAAAACAGATTGCAGCAAGTAGCTTATGTGCCACTATCAAGGAACCCTCTTAGTAAGCTCAGGAAGTTGGATCTGGAGATGGTTATTTTACAGGAACATGACATTAAGTTCCTTGCCAGCCTACCAGAACTATGCATTCTACGCCTTCAAGTCAAGCAGCTTAAGCTTCATTTTTATGCCGAGATATGTGGGGTGCAGTCATAGTTTTAAATAGCGCGCTAAGCATCTTAGCGGTGGACCTCTTCCAAATGCTATAGCGTGCTATAGCGGAGCTATAGCGCGCTATTTAAAATGTTTGTTCATTTGTTTGGACCAAAGTCTCTTAGCGCAAGACCTTTTGTAAATGCTATAGCGTGCTATAGCGGAGCTATATCGGGCTATTTAAAACAGTGGGTGCAGTTGGTCACCTTCTCAAAGGTGAAGATCTTGGAGATCAAAAATTCAAAATCGATGAAGAACCTTGAGGTACTCATGATTGACTACTCCAGTGCATCATATGAGCTTGCCGGCCTTACTAATCTATCTGAACTCAAGGAAGTCTTGCTCAAGGGTACCAATGATGAGGCATTCAGAACACAGTGGTGGCACACTCAGGCAGTGGCTGTTGCACCAGGGGTCCCACGGTGGCACTGTTGCTGTGGTTGGTAGACGGATCTAGGCATAATAGAGCTCACTATATATAGTGACATCAATCCATTAATTAATATTGCAAAAGAAAGACACGAGTCAGCGCAGTTGGATTCTGTTTACCTCTGCATTCGAGGCACCCAGTTGTTAGAACGGAGATCAATCAAATCGCGAACCATGAACTCCCCCGCACCACCGTGTTGAGCTTGAGCCTGGGGTCGTCGACGACGGCGCCGGACTTGCGGTCGGTCTTGAGGTACTGCCCGGCGACGTGGTACACCACGGACTCGTACACATGCTGGTCGGCCGCGAAGTAGACGTCGTCGCCGAAGTTGCTGAACGTCGGCAGCGGCTGCGTGTTCTGCAGGCTCGTCACGCGCGGCGGCTCGGCGAACTCGAGCGAAGTCATATGCTGGTAGTAGTCGATGGATCACCATGTCCAGCGGCCTCGATCGCGGGAGCCGAAACCATGTCCACCGGCGGCGCACGCACGCACGCACGCCCCTTTGATTCACCCCGCCCAAAATGAAAAAGGAAAACCAACGTAGTACAAGGAATCGGAGAGATATATACGTACAATGAAACCAAATCGCAACGAACAAATCCAAACCAACAGAGCGCGGGGGAGAGACAGACCTTCCCCTCTTTTCCCCCTCTTCGTCTTGTGCAAAATGATCCCCGTTCACTACTCGCATGCGCCTCTCGCCCAAGGCCAAGTCGCACGCGCACCCGGCACGCGGATGTATGCCTTTTCCTTGTATATATAGATAGATATGTGGTGTGGTTCATGCCCAGAGAGAGAGAGAGATGATGTCTTTCCTTCTTCCAAGATACCAGTCGTCGTCGTCGTCGTTTGGTTTCAATAGTTAATTATTAATCACCGAAGAAGAAGGAGCTTGCATGTTTGGTTCCAATGCAAGTCACTATTTGGTTCCAATAATTAAATATTAATCACCCAAGAAGGAGCTTGCATGCATGATGATTGACTCAAGCCTCCTCGGTTCCAATAATTAATTATTAATCACCGAAGAAGGAGCTTGCATGCATGGTGATTGACTCAAGCCTCCTTGATTACCAGAGCGATGGAATTTTGAAGCGCAATCTTAAGGTTGGAATGGAATTTCTCATAATCATCGATCGACACAAAGATACATGGTCTCCTTCCCTATGCTCTATGCTCTCTTAGGGTTTGCCATGGAATTGCTCATAATCATCGTCACAAGGATACATCCCCTCCTTTACTATGCTCTCTACGATAAATACATAATATGGGCAACATGTTCGAAAATTCCATAAGATGGACATCATAGATCAACTTACATTTTACTACTCAAACAGTCTCTCTTGGGAATTCCATAAGCAGATGATCCAATCAGCGACGTGTTCGAAAACTACATCAGATTGACTCTGAACCACAACACGGCAGTTTGGAGCTCATAAACCCATTCATTCATTAATTCATGCGCTCCAAAGGAATACGCACGATATTTTAAAGAAAATTCCATTTTCACCCATTCAAGAATACATGAATTGGAAATTAACAAGTATAACCAGAAATACATATATAATATGCCATATGCCAGGAAGGATATCCAAAAGACAACTTGTTTCAATCTAGTAGCCGGCTACTACTTCAACCTCTTATCCTTATTCGCCTACACACATACACAGCCAATTTTCTGGCCTCAGGCCACTGCTTTATCGTGAAAGCAAAAAGCTCTAAACCGAAACAGAATTCGCTCCCTCTATACAAGCAAGCATCCAAACCCAATGCTTAAGGATTACAAATAAGAAAAGTGAAATGGAAACTCCCATCCGTGGCTGCTGCGCGTCTTGGCGTAGACAAACACAAACATGATTGATGATCCTCCATTGCTTGCTGCGGTAGAAACATGACTGCCAATCACTGGTATGCTCGATGTAGATGACTTCATCTCTCTCTGGAAGCCCACCACACAGCCCAAATGCCAAACAAAAAATTGGCCAGTCATACTGTTTCACAACAGCCACCTACACAGCAGAGACGGAATAAGATAAGAGGACTCAAATTCTTCTTTCCATATAATGAAACCAAATGTGGTTCCACAAATGGAGAACTAAACAGGGAGGGACCTCATAATTTCCACAACAAGGGCTGCTCGATGTGCGGTTTCAGTACTACTAGCTGTGAGGAGGAGGAGGTTAGCCTTGATGGCCAGGTGGTACCTCGGAAGGACACCTTTCGGTATTTGGGGTCAATGTTGCAGGAGGATGGGGGTATTGATAAAGATGTGAACCATCGAATCAAAGCCGGATGGATGAAGTGGCGCCAAGCTTCTGGCATTCTCTGTGACAAGAGAGTGCCACAAAAGCTAAAAGGCAAGTTCTACAGGACGGCGGTTCGACCCGGAATGTTGTATGGCGCGGAGTGTTGGCCGACTAAAAGGCGACATGTTCAACAGTTAGGTGTGGCGGAGATGCGTATGTTGAGATGGATGTGTGGCCACACGAGGAAGGATCGAGTCCGGAATGATGATATACGAGATAGAGTTGGGGTAGCACCAATTGAGGAGAAGCTTGTCCAACATCGTTTGAGATGGTTTGGGCATATTCAGCGCAGGCCTCCAGAAGCTCCAGTGCATAGCGGACGGCTAAAGCGTGCGGAGAATGTCAAGAGAGGGCGGGGTCGACCGATTTTGACATGGGAGGAGTCCGTTAAGAGAGACCTGAAGGATTGGAGTATCGACAAAGAGCTAGCTATGAACAGGGGTGCGTGGAAGCTTGCTATCCATGTGCCAGAGCCATGAGTTTGTTGCGAGATCTTATGGGTTTCACCTCTAGCCTACCCCAACTTGCTTGGGACTAAAGGCTTTGTTGTTGTTGTTGTTGTTGTAAGGGCTGCTAGAAACCACAGTATATTTACCTTGTCTTTTTGCTGGGAAGTGTCTGGTCTTCACCTTTGGCTTATTGGAGGCAACAAGGGCTTATTTTTCCATAATTCTGATAAACGGACGCTTTTGTACAAGGTCACTTACATCACAATGCAAGGCCCTGCCTGTGCCTGGCCTGAGCTTCCGCGGCGTTCCTCCTTTCCAACCAGTGTTTGCTATATCTGCAGTTCCTGCTCTGCAAAAGTTGGGGAGGAACTTGTATGACTTTTTGACTGAAGAAACTAACTACGATCATAATCTGCTAAGAAATTACAATCACACATGGCAGAACCTAACAATCATCATGATCATGCAATCTGATTCATTATAAGGAAAGGGTTGCAACTTGCATGGCATGTGTACTCATCTACTAGTCTAACATATAAAGCTTGCTATGCTACCCGCATAGCCGAGGCAACTGCGTCCGGCGATGATTTTCGTTCACACGATCTACCACCGTCGTACGTTTCTACCATGCTGTCAAAAATCTGCTCGTTGGTTTTTTTACACGCTATGCTTCCACGCTTCAGTGTATGACGAGTGGGCCTCCTTTGCCCGCGGCCCTAACTCTGCGGTGTGTCTCGAGTAAGTCTTGGGTGAGAAAACAGGTGAGATGCGGGCGGGCGGGCGTGGGATCGGGTGGGTGGATTGAGGCAGAAATATCTACCTCGTCAGCCCCTTTCTTTCCTTCATCTCTTCTTCGTCCTATTCCTCTTCTACAGGCAGCCGCCGGCGCCGCTTCCTCCCTCCCTCTCGGCTGCCTTGTCTCCTCTGCCTCCACCTCCTCCTCCCATGTCTCCTCACTCGACCTCCCCTGCCTCCTCACCTGACTGGCACAGATAGGACGATGTGCAGGCAAAGGGAGATGGCGGCGCTCGATCCGATCTGTAGGAGAGAGAAGATGAGAGGGAGAGATAGAAGGAAGGAGAGAATGGATGGTGTGGTCTTCATGACGCGTGTGGAGGAGCAGGAGAGAAGATGGGAGGGAGAGGGAGAGGATCTTGAGGAAGAGTATAGGACAAGGTGATCTCTCTCTCTCTCTCTAATCTGCCTAGATTGATTTCGTTTCCAGGTTATAATTTTTACGGGGGGCAAATGCTTCGGAAAATCTGTGCTGCATACTGGAATCATGTTGTTCAAGGTAAAACCAGCAAAGTTCTCTTTGATGTTCTTTACATTAGATTAACCTGTTTCTTGCAATATCCCAATTTTTTTTTGCCTATTTTAGTGCAATATTTAGAACTGTACTAACCACAGATTCAGTTTGGAATTTGAACTATGTCCCGTCGTTTATGTTTGAGACACTCGAACATCCGGAGGCTAGCCCATAGCCCCATACTACATCACCATATGTTGTCATCTTTTGATCCGAGCAAATGTTGAAGTAAAAAAAACACCATTAGTAAGAGAGTATATATGTATATTTCAAGAAAGGATGGGTGAAATAGCAGGTCAGAGATGCTACAATATACTTTGTTTGTTTGGGTTGGGGAGCCAGCCAGCGCACCGCCTCGTCAGTTTTGCACCGCTGCCAGCGACCGCCGTTCCGTTGCCTTGGATTCAGGTGTGGTGTTGGCTGGGAACTGTATGGTGTTTGTCTGACGTGTTGTCCGCACCGGGGAGGGGGGGGTCGGTCGACTCCAGGTATGAGCACTCCTGAGCTTGATGGCTGGATGTGTGCACACATGTAATGGGGTATCATGGTCACGTTGCTTGGTGTGCAGAGGCGACCCGGCACCGGCACTTGCCCGGCGGTGGGACTTCGCCGTGGCCGGTGGGAGAGTTGGGCGGCAGCAAGCGGTGCGACGAGGGGAGGCACACAGTCTAGAGGGTGGGACTCTTGCTAGCCGCTCTCCCGTTCCACTTGGTTTCTTGCGGCCACGGTGGCGTTTCTCGGATCGAGCGCCGCTCGTCCTTCTCTTCACTACTTCTCCACAACGCTAGCCCCTCCACCTCTCCTTCCTCCCCCTCGTTGTGTGGTGTCCATGGGATGTGCCTAGATCCAGATCAGGCGTAGGTTAGGTGAGGCTGATGGTTGGGTGAAGGAGTAGGGAAAGCGGGCGACGAGGACAGGAAGAAGCCGGCCGTCGTGGTGCAGTGGGGCTGCCGGGAAGGAAGAGGTCGGCTGCGTCCCCGGCGGTGTCGGTGGAGCTGCTCCTCAATGAGATTCGGCCATGGAGAGGACCGTGGTGCCAGCGCAGCCTCGCCCCCTCTAGCGCAGCGCAAGAGATCAGCACACCATCGAACTGAGGTGAGCCGCCACTAGCCCCGACCCTTCTCTTTCCGCGTCCCTTTCTATGTTGTGTGCACTACTGTCCTACAAAACATTCATGCATACACACTGGGTTCAGATCTCAGTGTAAACTGAAACATGAGATTCATCATTGTGTTGTGCCATGTTTCAAACTAGAAACAGGGAAAAGTGGAGAAATGAACGGATAGCTGATATACATACCTTCAGGAACATTTATTTTTGTTTGCTAACTGCACAATATGAACTATATATCTGACAAATATATTTGACTCTTGCTCTTGACAGATTAGGCTTCTGTGGTGTTGCTTTGTATACAGATGACATGCTCGCCTCTTGGTTTAATTTAGGAGTGTATTTAGAAGCTAAAACTGAACAATAATATCAGTTTAGAGATGCAGTTGACCATTTTTCACAAAGTCGATGTGTTGTCGCAGCAGTAACACACGTGCAGTCCTTTCTGGCCATTTGACTGTAACAAATTGCTTACAAAACCACTTGTACATTGAGAAAAGCCTTTGTACATCGTTTCTTAGTTACATATGAGTGTTAGTTTTGAACAAATGCTGAAACGCATCTCTGAATTGGGAAACGACAGTGTGCACCTTTACTGAAACATAAAGCTAATTTGCTGATGCTCTGTTTGCAAATGTCTTGTTGTACGCCTGCCAAAATAAGAAAATAGGTAGGAGTCAAAATATTGTAGGACAAAGAATAGGCATGTACAGAAAGTTGTATCAAATAAATTATAAATAGTTGCACTACAGTATGCAATTCAGTTTAGCACTGAACCAATATTTGAGAGACGTACCTATATTAATTTTCACTGAACGAGGTGAAAACTGATTAAAAAATATTTCAGAGAAGCACTACAGTCTACAATTCAGTTTACAGTCCTGCACGAGGTGGCGGGTAGCGAGTCGGCCTTGGAGGTATAGATTAGCCATGGACATAGGGTGACTGGGGGAGGATGAAAGGAGAGAACCCATAAAAAGTTCAAATGACGAGTCGATGCCGGAGTAAGCGGAAGGGGCAAGGAGAAAGAGGCAATGATCTCTGATTGATATAATTTTTCTGATTTTGAGGCAAGCTATATTATCAAGAGACTCTCCCAAATCAATGGGAGATTTGATTTTGTTTTTTTTAATAAAGAGGAAGAAATGGTAGACTCAGCCGGGTGAATCTCCTCCTTCCTTCCCATAGCTGAATATTCCTATCCGATACGATCACACCACAACGACCTTTTTCTTTTCCACTTCCCAACGACATATGGGGAGAGGTTAAGCCTACTGAAACTGATTATTTGGTTACACTCGCCACTTGCTTTGGACAGAAGTTGTTGTCTGAACGTACTGAACATTGTGTTATGCAGTGTTGGTCTATACTTTAATGCACCTGTGTTCAGCATGGCCAGCTTTATGTAGCAGTGTCTGTGTGACCTCAAAAACGGCTTTGAAAATCCTGATTGAAAATGAAGATGGTACTACTGATTCTCAGACCAGGAACATTGTGTTTCGTGAGCTCTTCCAGTCTATTTTTAAAATCCATGCTGGTGGTGTCTTTTACAATATGTGCAAGAACTAGCAATACCACATAAAAATGAGTCTGGGATTTGGAATTTTTTTAATCTGGATAGTTGTTGTAGTGCCTGATTATGCCAACAAGAAGAAAAAAATAGCAGAATAATTGTTTGCAGGGATACTTAGATCTTTCTGCTATCATGGTTATCAAGATAGGATTTTTTTTAATGTACACTATATAGTACAAAAGGTTGTTTATCATATATTGCAAATCATTAGTTTTACGGCAGTCTATTACATCAGAGTCTTATCTTGATTGATAGGAATTCCACATATTGAACCTTCAAGATGACTTGAAATGGACCTGGACAATGTGAATTGGGGCCAGTATCTAAACACTCTGTTTTGGAACCTCAACTATTGGGATTGAATCAGTATGCTGGCTGGAGAGGTTGAGAATCCGAAGATAACTCCTTCCTACATGTTTTTGGTGACAGTTTGCTTGATACAATAGATGGATGTTATGTTTAGATATGTTGTGCTCGATGGATCGTCTTCTTGCTTTGTTTATTCATGCTTTTTAGGAGAATATTTAGCCATGTTGATATGTTTGTCCCCTGTATGTTTAGATATGTTTCCTCGATGGACCTGGTTATAATAATAATAATTGATTTTCTATAATTGTTGTTGTGGGTTCGTCAATCATTAATTTGGGTGGATGGGAGCAGCAACGGCGGCGTTGCGTTCTCTTTCATGAAACTGGCCCCGCTTTCTCGTTCTTATTACCTTGGGCGATTTGATTCCTCACTTTTCCTTTCTTCTGCTTTCCTTTCCTCTTGCAGGATTGACGGGGCTGCTCTCATTTTCGGTTTGCTACTGCTCCTTGCATTCTACCGCTTCTCATTGTTGTCATAAGAAGATGAGATGTTCTTCGGTACGATGCTCCTGGCGTGTTTGATGAAATGTCTATAAGATGATATGTTACTCATTCTCTCTTTCCTTCTCGGTTGGTTCTTGGGTCCTCCATGTCGTTAGCCATCAAGGTTGGGTTCCTTCCCACTCCCTTGCTCAATTTTTGCCTACTGAAAGCGATGTGTGTTGATGTGTTGGTTTTGACAACATCCCCGTGTGATCTTTGTTGGCATATCAAATGAGGATATTTGATGGCATACCCGCTGGATTTGGACGATTGGTGTGATCTCCGTTCAGTTTGTCATGCTCCTTTGTATGCAGTCTGCAGAAGTAGGCACACCGTTTTTTACCCTCAGATTTGATCATGCCGTGATGTTGCCAGCATCTGATTACTGAGTATTGTTCATGCTTTTTTGCTCAATTATTTGGGTAGAATATTTCTTAGAACATTTATGTGGCTTCAACTATGCATCTCTAACACATACTGTCTTTTTAAGATCTGAATCTCGGTTGCTTCTGTTTACTCTCAGTCTGAGATGTGTAGTAAGAGCAGTGGATGCCCTATTTTTCAATCCTCTTAACACAATTACTTTGTTGTGATCACATGTTGTAGGCAGCCAAGACGGTGAAGATCTGCTGCATATGAGTTGGCTACGTCCGCGGCCCAACAATGGTTGTCATTGCCATCAAGTGCCCAACAATTGAGGTGGTGGTTGTCGACATCTCCAAGCCCCGCATTCACGCCTGGAACAACGACACCCTCCCGATCTACGAGCCCGGCCTCGATGATGTTGTCAAGGCGTGCAGGGGCAAGAACCTCTTCTTCAGCACCGACGTCGAGAAGCACATCGCCGAGGCCGACATCATCTTTGTCTCGGTGAACACCCCCACCAAGACCCGAAGTCTGGGAGCCGGCAAGGCTGCCGACCTCACCTACTGGGAGAGCGCAGCCCGGATGATTGCCGACGTGTCCAACTCCGACAAGATCGATGTTGATGAGTCCACTGTCCCTGTCAAGACCGCAGAGGCCATTGAGAAGATCCTGACCCACAACAACAAGGGCATCAACTACCAGATCCTGACCAACCCAGAGTTTCCTTGCCGAGGGCACGGCGACCGACGACCTGTTCAAGCCCGACAGAGTGCTCATCGGTGGCCGGGAGACCCCCGAGGGCAGGAAGGCTGTCCAGGCCATCAAGGAGGTGTATGCCTACTGGGTGTCCGAGGAGAACATCGTCACCACCAACCTGTGGTCTAATGAGCTCTTCAAGCTCGCTGCCAACGCCTTCCTGGCATAGAGGATCTGCTTCGTGAACGCCATGTCAGTGCTCTGTGAGGCCACGTGCGTGCTCGTGCTCATGGTGGTTTCCCATATATCAGCAGCGCGGAGGAGCTGGTATCCTCAGCCAGAGTTGGGTGTACTTGCGGGCGACCTCACCCTCACCAGTGCATCTGCAGGTATGCTAGCTCCATCTCTTATCTTTTTGTTGTGAATGCAAAAAGGAGAGGCTCAGATCTGGAGAGTAGCCAATGAGATACAAATTAGTTTTGTTTGTTTTGATGATGCCAATGAATTTCCATAGATTTTCCTATACTCAGCAGAAAACTTACATCCCTTGTTCACTGGGATTCTTCTTTCTTCTTTGTTTCTTTTTCCTTTGCCATAGCAGATAGCACCACATTTACCGCAGCACACCAGAGTCAATTTAATTGACTAGCAACAGAGCAAAGCTGAGGTAATTCCCAATATGACAATTAACTCCATACAGTTTTCTATCTTCAGGGGGCTGCTCTTTGATTCAGAGTAAAATCAAGTTCTTTACCTATGGAGGAGGTAGATACTGATGGAGTGGATGACAAGGTGTTCTCCAGGTTCTGCATCATCTCCATACTCTGCATCATTAGTGAGCAACTTACCTAGGGAGGAGGTAGATACTGACAGAGTGTATGAGCAGGTAGTTCTCCAGGTTTCTTTATACTACCAGCCCACTCTATATTTGACTATGCTCTAATATGTCAAATCATGAAATGATATGAATAATTAAATATTAGCAGATGGACAAAACGTGTATTGATGGTCTGATGTACCAAGTGTTTTTATCCACAGTGAATAAAATAGAGGAGTGGCCTGTTCACCGGAGCAAGCGAGGAAGATAGCTCAGCCCGACCACCAACGTCCACTCACCGGTTTCTTTGATGCCTCGACCTCGAGCTGCATCAGCTCGTTGATATGTGATGGACATCTCCCAGCAGTCCCTCGATTGCCAGGCCACCGTGCCCGACCTCGACAAGGCGTTCGGATGGTTGTGAGGCAGGTGCTGCTGTACCAGCGGTGCTACTATGTTGCTCTGCCCTCAACCATCCAAATCATTTCTACCAGACCCAATCTTCCACTGCCATCTCATACATATGCAGGTACTATCCAGTATCTATGCACGAGCTACCGAGCGTGAGTGTGGCCATCACCCAGGAGCAGGTTCAGCTTCTGTACATCCACCTTTTGCCTACTTTGCATCTTTCAGATCTGCAATTTCATATGATGTTAGTTCCCTTCTGCCATACAATGGACTACTACATCTTCTCAGTTGTGTTGGTTTCTATAGCTCCATTGGTTGCTTACTTTTCAGTGATATGGTAGTTTAGGGCATGCTCACCAATTGTACCATCAAAATATCAAACCAACTTAAATTTATCTCTTATAGATGTGTTATTGAATACTAGAGGTGATTATTTTCTTTCTAGGGATTACGGTTTTATAAGAATTAGGCTTCTTGAAACTTTGAGGTCCAAACTAATTAGTCTTTGAGATTTATGCACCAGGGCATACAACCTAGGTAATCCTCAGTACATCTTTTTAATTTCTAACTGAAGGTAGATACATACTGGAAATAAGTTTGTTGCATGCCCATCATCAATTACTCTTTTGCATATCACTTTTTAGAATAAGATATATTTTGGTTGTTCATTGCTTCCAGGAAGAAGATGGTTTAATATATTGGTGTCAGAGCGCTTGTTGCAATAACCGTCAAATCTTGATTGTATTATATTGATCAGACCAAGAACTTTTTGGATAAATTAGCATGAAGTGATCAGGAGCAGAGAAATAGATATGTCTTGAAGAAATGGATATATATGGTTTTAAGGTTACATGAAGATATATATGTCTAGATCAAGTTGTAAGTTCTCTTCCAGAATTACTTAAGATTAGTGATTCCGTTAGCTACATAGCTGTCCTTTATTTATGTGGATCACATGTCCTTGACGATCATATTATGATTTGGACACACATTAATTCATAAAACCATTTGTTACTTTCAAGACATGTTTATTTCGTAGGTGCATATCCATACAATTCATAAAACCATTTGTTACATTCAAGACATGTTTATTTCGTAGGTGCATAGCCATAGACAATGCCCTCTTGCTGGAAACAGTAGCAACAACACTCACCTCACGTAATCGCTCATCCTCAAAAGATTCGTAATTATATCTATTTTTGGATGAATTTTGGGGTCAACATATTACAGACTTGTAGTCAAGACCTAATCGCTATGTACAGTATTTTGAACCCATGGTGTGTCAACTTTTTTAATTTAAGATGGCAACATTATCCATCACATCTTTTATATTTCTCTCCATGATGCTCAATGGTCTTGATTGCTTGATAAAGGATTTATGGCATGAATTGGTTGATGAAAGGTGGAACATGTAATTTATTCTAATATCTTAATCATATTTTGGATCAACATTTTGTAGCTGGCCACTTGCTACCTCTGCACATGTACACTGAATTCTATATCATGTTCTTCCAATGAAAGGGATAAGAGAAAAAAATAGAAGGATATAGATTTTGCATATATTTTTAACAACTTCCAAGTTGATATTTGGGCTCATTCCTGGTTCGATACTGGCTAATGCATGGTTACTTTTGGTAACTTGGGTTGTGCATGAGATAGTAAAAGGAGAAAATTACTAAACTTGGAACCTTTTTAACATTCAATTAAAAGGGAAGGTGAACATCTCCTCAAACATCATATCCTTTTGGTATAACATAACAAGACAAGATGAGTACCATGTTTTCTGTTACTTCTCAGTTTCCTTGCATTGACTGTTGCATAATCAAGGGTGCACGATGCAGAGAGATATGCCTGACCATCTCACAATGTTCTACAGGAGTACTGAGGGAATTGCTTGAACCTGGCATCGAAGGTGAGCCGTCGCCAATCCCAGCCCATTGCCAAGCACCGTCTTATTCTGCAGCAAAAACGGCCACCCATTCCGAATCCCACCAGATGCGGCTAACACTGGGTTTTAGAATCGCTCAATCTTATTTTATCCATGAATTCACCGCCTCGTATTTGACCTGCCTCTCCACCCTTTGGCAAATACTTCAGATTTTCACAATTTTCCAGACTTTTCTGCCATGATTGCATATAACCTCTATAGTTATTTACTTAACTGATTGTTAGGCCTGCTATGCATCACACGATATATATAATGCAACAGCTGGTACACTGTTTAGCCCCATATCTACAGTACTTACAGACATTAGCCGGCAAAAGGAATTAAATAGCCACAAACGGTTGATGCACATATATTACGTACTGGTTTATTTATAAAAGAACCAAACTAGACAAGTTAAATCCATCTTAGTACTCTTTTAAAGTGCATAATTAAACTGTATGCCCACAATTGCTATTGCCAGCTAACAAGTTTCTGATTTCTCGCACTAACAAAGTTTCTGATTTCTCGCACTAACAATTCTCACGATGCTTATACAGGGTGAAGAATATGAGCATCCGGAGTATATCATTCGCAGTGAGCCAATGCCAAGCTACAATGCTTATTATCTTGTTCTGATATTCCCCATTTAAAATAAAATGACCTAATAGTTTTTATGATCTGCTATACCTCTCTGACACCAATTTTCTGCCATAGAACCGAAAGAACATATATTAGGCCGATCAATAATGCTCAAGTTAACTAACTTGCTTACTATATTCTTCCTACCATAGGTTTAAAGCTTAATTCTACTTTTCTCTTGATGAAAGCTTAGTCTCCTAACAATAAATAGTATTCAGCCTCCTTACATGTCATTTCGATCTTTCCAAATCTTACCAAAACGAAACTAAATTCAGGACCACCCCCTGCTATCCAATACTGCAGAGAGCTTGAAAGGTATTGTCACTGTGGCAATGAAGTGAAGCTCTATCAGCACCATGTGAACAAGTTGTTTGCCATGTTCCGCCGCAGAAAAACAGATATCAAATACTATGTCTGCACCATCAACAAAACATTTGCAAAGCTAGGCCAACCAATGGTAAACTCCTTCTTTCCACTTCATAGAAAAAAAGAACTATCTTTACTTATGCCTCACAACTAAACTACTTGTACTTGACTAATCATTAGAAGTATAACCTGCAGTATGCTTTTGATTCACCAAATTGACTTAATTGCGAAATATTGAAAAAACTGTATACATGTAACTTTAGAAACTAATATTCATATAGTCTGATATACATGTTTTCTTCCTTCCTATATTTGTTCTCCTTCACTAGAGTACCATACATACAGAAACAACCAATTTACATCTTATACTCCACATTGGAAGGAATGTAGCATGCTCTGCACCCTCCTTTTGCTTCCTGCCATTATTTGCTGATGAATGTTCTCGCTATCTATATTTAAACCTTCTCAGTGTAAGAGTGACAAGACACTTTCCAATCCATTGAATTAATTCCTTTTTTCTCATCAGTATTTTCAGGTCAACTACACTGAAAGAAAATTAAATGATTGCATTGACCCAGATTATGATACGCTCAAGGTCAGGCTTGCAAACAGTGATCTACAAGCCAATTGCCGCATCATGCTAGGAACCGACAAGAGAGCCATTGTAACAATCAACTGGTCTGAGTACCGTTGCCTTGCAAAAATCCATGGAGACATCTCTGCCTTTCGTTTCAAGGTCACCACAAAGCAGCGCCGGGTTCTCATGGTGCATTTTTGTCGTGGTGACTACTCTCAGCCAGATATGTATAGACTTTAGTCCTCCCTTGCTGTCTCTATGGTGAAAAGTAGTCTACGATCTTTAGATTTTATTGTTGTCTCTATGGTCAAAAGCGGTTTACCATCTCTTATTGTATATATGTGAAGGACTCCTCTTCTACTGTTGTTTCCAGAACACTATGACTCAAGAAACAACATTTCCTTTTATGCATGCTTTCACATTAATGTTTCCATCAAACATTCCCTTTGATCATATCTGCAACACTTACAAGATCATATTAAGATTTCCCAATGGATCCTGTACACATTCCACCAATCTTATCTACTTACTACATATAGTATATAAGCTATTCTTTTCAAACAATAATATGTTAATGCATACTCTTACACCGATTAGCTTACATTTGGCCTTTGCGCCATTGGCGCAACGGGTCATCTAGTAAGTACAAAACTCACTAGAGTTGAGTTAACTTACGAACAATCTTTAGATACATACAAATGCTTTTGAGTTTTGACATCTACCAAGAAACCAAATAGATTAGTCAGATCGATGCAATTAACAGCGGAAGTTGAGTTACAATTTGTTGTGCAAGTTTTTGGATCAAGCTATATATTTCAAATAATGCAAGAACAAGGTAAGGAGAAGAGGGTGTATACACACACACAGCAGAGGCAGAATAAGATAAGAGGACTCAAATTCTTCTTTCCTTTTAATAAAACCAAATGTGGTTCCACAAATGGAGAACTAAACAGGGAGGGACCTCATAATTTCCACAACCAGGGCTGATAGAAACCCAGTATATTTACCTTGTCTTTTTGCTCGGAAGTGACGATGACCCAGGCATCCCGTGTCTGGCCTTCACCTTTGGCTTATTGGAGACATACAAAGGGGAAACCAAAGGCTCCATGTGCGGCTGCTCTTCCCTTGTTACCTAAAATACAAAGAAAGAGTTCAAAACATAAACCAAAGGCAATTTCACAAGAAGGGAATGGTCTCAGTTTAGGATTTCTAATCAAGGAAGTTGGCCTTTTCCAAGAGCCAACTTACTCATATACAGTCCTTGTGATTCATCACCGCAAACAACTAAGTTAACACATGATACAAGTAAAGCATATGTTTTACATTTCAATGCAAGAAAACAAAAAACAAAACACTATAACGGAAACCATGGAAGGGTGTTTGCTCAGAATATATGATCAGTTTAGGATGTGTAATCAAGGAAGGAGGCCTTTTTCAAAAGCTAACCTTACTCATATACTGTCCTTTTGATACAGCACATCAAACACAGAAGCATGCAAAGGTAAGAAAAGTGGTCATACTTACGCAAACAATGAACCCAACAAGTACATGGTTTACATTTCAAGCAGGAAAGCTAAGACGAGAGACCCACTGAAAGCCATCGTGGACCGATGTTCAATTCAGATTTTCGCATGCTTTGTCAGAATATATGATCTGTTTAGGCTGTTAATCAAGGAAGGAGGCATCGCAGAAAATAAAGGGCAGCCCGGTGCACGTAGCTCCCACTTGAGCAGGGTCCGGGGAAGGGTCTGACCACTATGGGTCTATAGTACACAGCATTTCCCTTCATTTCTGCATGAGACTGTTTCCAGGACTCGAACCCATGACCATGGTTTATAAGGCGGTAAACAACCTAAAGCGAGCACAACATGCTCTAACGTTTAAGCGACGACTAAGCGCCTAAAGCGGGCAAATATCTAAGGCGCTGCAAGGGCGCCCTGCCGCTTAAGCGGCGCGTCTAAAGCGGGACGCTTTATAAACAATGCTCGTGACCTCATGGTCACAAGGCAACAGCTTTAGGCTGTTAATCAAGGAAGGAGGCATCACAGAGAACAAACAATCATATAAAAGGTATGGAAACTAGTCATGCTCATGCTACACGTGAACACAGTGAAGTACATGGTTTACGATTCAATCAATAAAGGATGCAAAAAGATCAAAAGACTTTGTAAAATGAACCCCTGGTTATTTAAGTACACCCTGCACAGCAAGCCCCTGAAAAAGTTTTATTGAAGCTCAAAACAGACAAGGATGCACTTAACATTTGGCCAATACAAAACATACCTTATTTGAACACAGGGAGGTGCTTGTGCAAATTCCGATCACTCCTAGTGAACCTGGACTTAACATAGGTGACTAGTATGGAATAATACAAAATCACATGACCTGAATATATACTAAACTTGCTCCAAAAGGCACTTGACACATCTTTACAGAAATAATTTGTTAAAGCTATCTGAACCCAACTCAAAGAAAACAATAACTACCTCTGGTTGGCTCTTTATTTAGACCCAAACACGCCATTTTGCAAAAATGCCTTCACTGAGAGCTTCCAATATTTCCCTCACTTAAAAAAATAGTAACTTTGTGCGGTCAGCACATTTAGTAGCCACTTCAAACACAAGACTGATGCGTGTGTATAGTATAATGTGAACAAGCAATATAAGGCAAAGAAATAGTTCAGCATATCTCCAAAAGCATGAAGAACAATGAATATGTGCATTATGGAATTTCATGCAGCGGAAAATAAATATAGACGTGGTACTATCAATATACAGATCACAATCACATTTCTTTGCATCTGATGGGAGAAACTTAAGATAACAACCAAAGATTTGTAGCATATATAGGCTCATATACACATACATTTGAGGTGAGCTCCATGTAACAACCAAAATTCCAAGCCAAAATGAAAGGTTGCCCCTCTCAAGGCAAAACCAACACAAGAGAGTCGTCTACTCTAAAACCCTACTCACGTTTATGCTCTCAGGTCACCCCAAAAAACAAAACATGCAAACTGCGCGTGCTATTCATATCCTGGGGTAGAGAGGGGAAGCTCACCACGTTGGCTTAGCTAGGAGGGGAGGAGGAAGTAGCCACCCGTCAGCACAATAAAGCCTGTCCACACGCTGGATAGGAGGCAGGGGCAGGGGGGCCTGTAAAATAATGTTTGTGATAAGAAATGGAACGTATGGAGCACCTGTCAAATGAACATGAGCCAGAATTTCTTTTTCAATTCATCAAAACTTAAAAACAGAACACCACAGTGGAGCTACAAGAACATTGAATCAGATAAAAATTGACACGCGGACCAACAATAGGCCCATATATGCAACAACTTTGTAAGATAGCAAATTAATCGCTAACAAAACCACTTGTTTAGTTGACAACTCCACATGGCAACTGGTAATGAGCAAGACCGATTAAGTACAAGAGAGACCAGCCATCAGCCACTATCACTAGCACTACACATAGTGCAACATAGCACAACATGTAGAGAAGCGAGGAGATTTACTTTCTGAGAAGTGAAACAAAGCACACATCGGCTTCCAGACAGAAAGAAAGAAAACTGCAACACATGGAGATGGATAGCAACCAATAATTGTTTTCCAATCTCAGGCATTCAAGCAAAGCCAAGCATCACAATCCTCCTCTAGAAACAACAGTACCCTATTATGTATAACAAGCACATACACCATCAGAAGAGAGACAAAAAAATAGTGTTCATCATAGACAAACAGGGAGAAATTTCAGTTTACTTAAACCCAAATATGCTGCTGCATATTCATAGAAATTGAACATCCAAAATTTCAAGATAACAGGCAGATCAAAAAATGACAGGCTACTATACTTAATCAATGATACCAAGCAACCATGTCGATCAACAAGAACAAAAGATTGATGCTAGGTAAACCAGCACACATCCTAAACAGACTACCACCAGGCCTGAAGATCAACCGAACACCAACCACAAGGAGCACCACACAAGCATGGACAAGGAGAACACTCGAGCACGAAGAACTACACATAAAAAATAGAAGCATGAGGAAATGAAGAACTCACCACAGGTAGCCAGTCATCCTCATCCATGTGGAAGACGTCGCCAGTCAACACCGTCCATGCCAGGGAGACATCACCAAAGCCGACGTCGTTCACTTGGCCCACACTCTGTTTAAGTAAACCACCGATTGCTAAAAATCAGCTCGCAGCACACATAGTGTACTTGTATTACTTTAGAATTAGTGCTAACATGAAGTACAGAGTATTGTTGGTTTCATTTTGTAAGCATAGACATTGAACTTTTATACATGAGCAGATCAATGATGAGATAGAGAGAAGGAAGTATTAATTCTGTCACCACACAGTTCCAAGAAGAAAATAATGAATGATTTACATGTATAGAAAGCTACAACTGATAGAACCAGCACTAACAATTCATGTGTTTTTGAAAACCCATAACTTCACCAGAAAACCCATAACTTATTTCAAAAATAATTGGATGAAGAGTTAAAAAACTAAAAAAATTCCACCCGTGTTTTCTTGTATTGTCAGGATAAACAAACAATAGCATAAACAGAGAGTTATCATGGATTCAATGTCATCATATAGTACGCAAATTAGCAAACACACAATATCCGTATATAAATGTGAGATTTAAATCGGAAAACTGTGAACAATAGCAGGTCATGATGCACATCCATCTCAAATGATTCCATGGTGCATACAAAAATATTATATCAGAGCTCGACCACAGCACATCAAATGCACTATTGAGTTTATTAGTGCAAAGAAAAACAGAAACAAGGGAGAGGATTAAATGTATGATTGTTGCGCGTCTAAGAAAGTGGCAAACCTGCAGCAAGTGCAGGTGTGATGTCCCACATAGCAAGCTTTCGCCCAGTCTGGCCTCAGTGCTAGGCATGCTCTACCATCCTCCAAGGCACGCTCATCTTGTGTGGTCCACATCCAACTAATATATGAAGGCTGGCCCGGGATTGCATCCTTACACAAGCAAAGAAGATATCTATAACATTAATTAACAGGTCTAAAAAACAAGATATCTAGTAATATCACAAGCAAATTTACAAGTATGGGATAGAAGAATAGTTTGTAAACAGGGGCAAGCATAATTCATGATTGCATTAATTTGGTCAAAGATGCTGGATTGAACAAAGATAGAGCAATCATGCATACCTAAGCATATACTCACTCCGTCCCAAAATAAGTGTCTCAACTTTAGTAGAACTTTGTACTAAAGTTAGTACAAAGTTGAGATACTTACTTTGAGATGGAGGAGTACATATAGATGCTGGATTGAGCAAAGACATGATATAGCAAATTAAACAAGTTACATATTTTATGAGGATAAACAAACAGTTGCATAAAGGAGAGGTATCATACGCATATCAGAAAGCACACTATCCATAGATAAATGTGAGCATTTACATTGGTAAATTGTGGACATATACAGGGGAACTATCAATTTCAGGTCAAGAAGCACATCCATCACAAATGATTCCAAGATGCATACAAAAATCTTATATTAGAGCTCGACAACAACACAACAAGTGCACCATTGAGTCCTCATGTGTGTATATGTAGCCATGCAAAGACAAACAACAACAAAAGCGGGAACTAAATGTATGATTGTTGCACGTCTAAGAATGTGGCAAACCTGTCGCAAGCTTTCGTCGAGTCTGGCCTCAGTGCTTGCCAATGCTCTAGCGTCCTCTAAGGCACGTTAACCATGCCAAGTCCACATCCAACAAAGATTCCGTTCCAAAGCAATGTAGCGTCGTTCGAGTCAAACTAAATAGCCTGAAGTAGGAGGCAACACTTAATATATGAAGGCCGTCTCGGGATTGCACCCTTAAACAAGCAAAAAGATATCTAGAACATCAAGATGTCTAGAAAGAAGATATCTAGTAATATCACAAGCAAATTAATAAGAATGGGATAGAAGAACGGTCTGTAGACCAGGGGCAAGCATGACAAGCATACATTTGAGGTAGGGGACAGATTCACTGTTACAACAAGGACTAGACAGAATATGGTCACTAATAAACGATCAATATCTGCAGTTCACAAGTAAAAAGAGCAAGGCTCACAAACAAGGGCATACACAAAAATGTTCACATTACTAGAAAATAAACCAAGTTTCCCGCCCAGGATCAGAAGTCAGACTAAACTAGCAGACCAAATTACGAGACACACATCAAATATGGTCAACAAGTAAACATGGTTGGTAGACTTTGCTCGTCAAACAAAGACATAGATGGCAACATGGTTATTATCTAGTTGTTATACAGAGCCTAACATCAGAGGAAAATGATGAGCATCCAATTGTTCATGAGGAACCATCAACATATATGAGAGCCCTCACAAAAGAGCCAAGTCATCCACAAACCAAAGCCATGATCATTAAATGTACATGTCACCAGTAACAACATGGCGCCATAGGCCAGACTACAAACACTACTATATTATTGGCTCAACTGCCGGAGCAGAACACGTAATGGCCATAGCTCAACCCATAGCAGACAGAAGAAAAAGGAGACTAGGGACAACTCACATAAGTAGTGGTAGCAGAGTCATCATTCATGGGAGCCAACGCCGATGTGGCACCAACACCAAACTATGGGCCGTGCGGCTATTATTGTCAGTGTTGTGCTTCAAATCTGAAGCACAAAGCATGCATCAAGTCAACAACGCTGAAATATGTAAAATAAGCCACCACCACCGCAGTTGCAAAACTCAAGCTTGTAAAATGTTAGGCGACCTCAAAGAATCGGCCACTTCTGAAAATAAAAACAAAGAGGATTAAACAAAACATGATCACAGATAAAAAATTCTCAGTAAACTTCATATGAGCTAACATGGACTTAAAGGATAAAAAAATAGAGCCATCAAGCATAACTAAGCATATACATATAGATGCTGGATTGAGCAAAGACGCTATATAGCAAATTAAACAAGTCTGCCATCTATTAGTACCATGTTGTCTTATATTTTTTGGATAAACAAATAGCAGCAAGGGAACTATGATGGATTTGATAACATCATACAATACGCAAGTCAACAAGCATGCACCGTCCATAGATTAATGTGAGCATTTACATTGGAAAATTGTGAAAATAGATGGGGACACTATGAATTGCAGGTCAACATGCATAACCATCTCAAAAAGTTCCAGGGTGCATTCAAAACTCTGACATCAGGGATCCACCACAGCACATCAAATGCACTATTGAGTCATCATGTGTGTATATGTAGCCGTGCAAAGACAAACAACAAAAAGGGAAAGGATTAAATGTACGATTGCCGTGCGTCTCAGAAAGTGGCAAACCTGCAGCAAGCAACGTTGTGCCTTCCCTGAAAACAATCTTTTGTCCAGTCTAGCCTGAGTGCTTGGCATGCTCTAGCGTCATCCAAGGCACTCACCTTGCAAGTCCA
Organism: Triticum dicoccoides; assembly: GCF_002162155.2. Classification (NCBI taxonomy): domain Eukaryota; kingdom Viridiplantae; phylum Streptophyta; class Magnoliopsida; order Poales; family Poaceae; genus Triticum; species Triticum dicoccoides. The sequence continues at coordinate 734,341,037 of NC_041393.1, read as the reverse complement.
CAGCCAACAAGCGCTTCTGTACGCAAGCAATGTGGTGTTGTTCCAGTCAAACTCAATAGCCAGGAATAGCCAACAACACTTAACAAATGAAGGCTGGCTCGAGATTGCATCCATACACAAACAAAGAAGATATCTAGAACATCGACAGCTGTAGGATGATGATATCTAGTAATATCACAAGCAAATTTACAAGAATAGGATAGGAGAATGACTTGTAGACAGGGGCAAGCATAATACATGATCACATATACATGACAAGCATACATTTGAGGCAGGGGACAGATTCACTGTTACATTAACTAAACAGAATCATGGTCACGTCGTACACATCAATAGTTGTAGTTCACAAGTAAAAAGAGCAAGGTTCACAAACAAGGGGGCACACAAATATGTTCACATTACGAGAAAATAAACCAAGTTTCCAGTGCAGAATCAGAAGTCAGAACACATGGCGTGAAGATCACCCAAGCACCAACCACAAGGAGCACCACACAAGCATCGACAAGGAGATCACTCAAGCACGAGAAACTATACAAAAAAATTAGAAGGAAGATGAAATGAAGAACTCACCACGGGTAGCTAGCCATCCAGCCATGTGGAAGACGCCACAACAGTCAACACCATCCATGCCGAGGAGGCGTGGAGACATCACCAAAGCCGACGTCATCCACTTGGCCCATACTCTGTAAATGTAGACCATCAACTGATTTAAAAAAACAGCTGGCAACACACATTGTGTATTTATATTACTTTAGAATTAGTGATAAGAATAAGTACATAGTTGTTGGTTTCATTTTGTCAGCATAGGCATTGAATTTGTATACATGAGCAAATCAATGATGGAATAGAGAGAAGGAAGTATAAATTCTGTCACCACAGTTCTAGGTAGAATATAATGAATGATTTACATGTGTAGAAAAGCTAAAACTGGTAGAACTAGCACTTATGATTCATCTGCCAGCAAACCCATAACTTCACCAGGTATCCATTTTATGCTTTCGAAAACAATTAGAGGCAAAGTTAAAAATAATAATTCCCAACCCGTGTTTTCTTATATTTCAGGATAAACAAACAGTGGCATAAACAGAGAGTTATCATGGATTCAATGACATAATAGAAAACACAAATTAGCAAGCACGCATTATCCATATATAAATGTGAGAACTTACATCGGTAAACTATGAACATGGATGAAGAAACTATCAATTGCAGGTCAAGATGCATATCAATCTCAAATGATTCCAGGATGCATACAAAAAAATTAGATCAAAGCTCAACCACGGCACAAAAAGTTCACTATTGAGTGTACGTAGCCGTGCAAAGACAAAAGAACAACAAGGGCGAGGATTAAATGTGTGATTGCTGCGCGTCTAAGAAAGTGGAAAACCTGCAACAAGCGTAGTTGTGCCATCCCTAAAAGAAAGCTTTCACCCAGTCTCGCCTCAGTGCTTGGCATGCTCTAGCGTCCTCCAAAGGCACACTCACCTTGCCCAGTCCACAGCCAACAAAGGCTTCTTCTGTTTGAAAGCAATGCGACGACGTTCCGGTCAAACTCGAGCCTAAAATAGCCAACAACACTTCATAAATAAAAGCTGGTTGGGGCTTGTGTCCTTACACAAGCAACGAAGATATCTAGAACATCAACGGGCCTAGAAAGTAGATATCTAGTAATATCACAAGTAAATTTGTAAGAATGGGATAGAAGAATGGTTTGTAGACAAGGGCAGGCATAATACATGGTACATGGATTCACTGTTACAATAAGAACTAAATAGAATCATGGTCACTAAGTAGACGATCAATAGCTGCAGTTCATTTGTAAAAAGGAGCAAGGCTCACAAACAAGGGGAACACAAATATGTTCATATTACAAGAAAAAAAAACAAGTTACCCATGCGAGATCAGAGGTTAGAACACTGACTGCAAACTGAACCAGAATCTTGTTGTTTAAAGTAGTTTACTAGAGACTACACACCAAATTACAAGACAAACATCAAATATGGTCAACAAGAAAATATGGTTGGCAGAGTATGCTGGTCAAAGAGATAGACATATATGACGACATGGTTATCATCTACTCCCTCTGTAAAGAAATATAAGAGTGTTTAGATCACTAAATAGTATGTAAACACTCTTATATTTCTTTACGGAGGGAGTAGTTGTTGCTGTTGCCATCAACTTATACGAGAACCATGACATCCAGCTGTTATAAAGAGCCAATTCATCCACAAACCCAAGCCATGATCATTAACTCAACATGTCAACAGTAACAACATGGCACCATTAGGCCAACCGCAAGCACTACTATATTGTTGGCTTGACTGCCTAAGCAGAACACAGAGTAGCCATAGCTCAAAAGCTAGGTCCATAGCAGAAAGAAGAGAAAGGAGACCAATGACGAATCACATAAGTAGTGGTAGCGGAGGAGTCAGTCATGGCAGCCAAAACCAAACCATTGGCCTTGCGGCTTTTATTGTCACTATCGTGCTTCAAATCTGAAGCACAAAGCATGCATCAAGTAAACAACACTGAAGTATGTAAAAGAAGCCACCTTACATATGTAAAAGAAATATTTTGTTATCAAAATATAATAATAATTGACACTATTCAACAGTAGCATAACAGAGAAACTTCAGTCTTGACACTATGTACACCACTACAGATGCGTAAACAATGCCTTTCCTCTTTGTATTCCATGGTTTGATCAACACAACCAAGCAGTTCAGTACAGTAATACCCATCAAAGAAGCAAGCATGGTGGCATAATCCACACACACATAGTTCAGTTCACTAGTAGTAGCAATCCCTGCCCATGACTCGCCAATCTTCCCCAAAACCAAGCATGAATCAATCAATGAATCATAATAAGATGGCATGAGTGAGGAGTATATCTGCACCTAGCTAGTGTGGTACCACCAGAACCGCATGATAATCACTGATACACCAGGGTCAAAAAACACACCAAAATTGACATGTTTAATTTCACAAGTTCTTCGTTGTGACATACATCACTACCTACTCCCTAAATATTTTCAACAAAATCCAGACATGATATAGTTCACAACATGATGGTTCGAACAATTTTATTATACATGTCACAATATATGGCATAGCAGCATGGTCCGCACCAGGGCACCATTATAACTTAGCAGCTGCTATCATGGATTCAATGACATCATACAATCGCAAATCAGCAAGCACATAGTATCTTTAGATAAATGTGAGCATTTACATTGGTAAATTGTGAGCATAGATGCAGAAATTCAATTGCAGGTCAAGGTGCACATCCATCTCAAATAATTCCAGGATGCATAAAAAATTCCTAGTTCAGAGCCCAACCACAGGACATCAAGTGCACTATTGAGTAATCATGTGTGTATACATAGTCGTGCAAAGACAAACAACAACCAGGGGGATTAAATGTATGATTGTTGCACGTCTAAGAAAGCGGCAAACCTGCAGCAAGCGCATAGTTGTGCCTTCCTTGAAAGAAAGCTTTCACCAAGTTTGTCCTCGGTGCTTGGCACGCTCACCTTGCCCGGTCCACATCCAACAATGTGGCGTCATTCCGGTCAAATTCAATAGCCTGAAAAGGCCAACAATAGATAATAAATGAAGGCTGACTAGGGATGGGACCCTTACACAAGCAAAGAAGATATCTAGAACATCAACAGGTCCTGAAAGAAGATACCTAGTAATATCACAAGCAAAATAATAAAAATGGGATAGAAGAATGGTTTGTAGACAGGGGTAAGCATAATACAGAACCTTATAGACATGAGTACCATATATTTGAGGTAGGGGACAGATTCACTGTTACAATAGAATCATGGTCACTAAGTACACGATCAATAGCTACAGCACAAAAATGGGAGCACACAAATATGTTGCAATAAAGGATCATCTAGCAAAATGATTCTTTTTAGTCCTTGTTGCAGTAAAAAGAGCAAGGCTCACAAACAAAGGAGCACACAAATATGTTCACATTATTAGAAAATAAACCAATTAACTCGTTCAGGATCAGAAGTCAAAAGACAGACTGCTAACTGAATAAGAATCTTCTTGTTCAGAACGGTTCACTAGAGACTAAACTAGCACACCAAATTACGAGACACACATCAAATATGGTCAACAAGAAGATATTGTTGGTACACTATGCTGGTCAAACAGGGAGATATAGATGGCAACATGGTTATCATGTATTCCCTCCGTCCGGAATTACTTGACGCTCAAATATTTTGTTATCAAAATATGCTAATAACATCCACCAGTAAACAACAGCAAAACAGAAAAACTTCCGTCTTGACACTACACACAACAACAAAGATGCTTAAACAATCCCTTTCCTTTTTGTATCCCAAGGTATGATCAACACAAGCAAGTTCAGTTCAGTAATACTAGCACCAAACTCTGCCCCTCACCCATCAAAAAAGCAAGAATGGTGGTATGATCCACACACACATGGTTCAGTTATGCTAATCGCTCCTACACATAGGTCAAAAATCAAACCACAATTGACATGTTTAAGTTCACAAGTTCTTCATGGTGACATACATCACTCTATATTTTCAACAAAATCCAGACATAATATAGTTCAAAACATGATGGCTGGATAGAACTTTTTTTTATACAGATCACAAACTGGCATAGCAGCAAGGTCAGCACCAGGGCACCGTTATATCATAGCAGCCGCTATCATGGATTCAATGACATCATACAATCGCAAATGAGCAAGCACCCACTATACAGAGATAAACGGAGCATTTACATTGGTAAGTTATGAGCATAGATGCGGAAACTATCAATTGCAGGTCAAGATGCACATCCATCTCAAATGATTCCAGGATGCATACAAAAATGTTAGATCAGAGCTCGACCACAACACAGCAAGTGCACTACCGGGTTATCATGTGTGTATACGTAGCCATGCAAAGAGCAACATCAACAAGGGCAAGGATTAAATGTACGATTGCTGCGCGTCTCAGAAAGTGGCAAACCTGCAGCAATTGCACTGCTACGCCTTCCCTAAAAACAAGCTTTCACCCTGTCTGGCCTCAGTGCTTCGCATGCTCTAGCATCCTCCAAGCCACGCACGCTCACCCTGCCCAGCCCGCAGCCAACAAAGGCTTCTGTTTGAATTTAATGCAGTGTCGTTCCGGTCGAACTGACGAGCCTAAAATAGCCAACAACACTTGATAAATGAAGGCTGGCTCAGGATTGCATCCTTACACAAGCAAGGAAGATATCTACAGCATCAACAGGTCTAGAAGGAAGATATCTGTTAATGTCAGATGCAAATATGTAAAAGATTTTTTTTTTGTTATCAAAATATGTGAGTAACTGATACTGTTAAACAAGACACTGCTAAACAATAGCAAAAAAGAAAAACTTTACACTCTTGACACTCTGAACAACACTAGAGATGCTTAAGCAATCTCTTTTCTCTTTGTATGCCATGGTATGATCCACACAAACAAGTTTTATACTCCACCGATCCATATTACTTGTATTAGATTTTTATAGTGTTAGATACATCTGTATCTAGACAAATCTAAGACAACTAATATGGATCAGAGGGAGTAATGAACTTCTAATAATGCAATCTTCATCGAACTGCTTAGTTATGCAACAACAAAAATATCAAGAAAATAATAACGGGGCATTGTTATACAAACTAAGCATACACCACAAGGAGAGTTCATTGCATGGTTAACTAATAGAAGACAAAGTTTACTTGCTACAGCCACTAACATAGAAAGCATGTATGGCCAGATGACCACCTCACAAACCAAACCCTAAACTACAAATTAGGGTTTGTTTGTATCGATGGGTGTTGTTCAAAGAGTTTTGCCACACATATAGTGCATAACTGTTAAAAATTGAACAGAGCCTTCCCAGCCCAACTCATGGTTGAATTGTTGGTAGACTATGCTGGTCAAACAGAGAGGCATAGATGACAACATGGTTATCATCTAGACGTTTTAGTGACCTAAAATGTCTTACATTTGTTTACAGAGGGAGTAGTTGTTCAACGAAGCCTAACATCAGAAGTAAATTACCAACATCCAGTTGTTCATGAGGAAGTAACAACATATATGAGAACATGGCTTGATGACCACATGCCCAAAGCAAGGTGAAGAAGAGAAGAGGAAGAATAGAGTACCGTTAATTGTTTGTAGCCGTGGCCGAACCACACAATCACCGATGACAGAGACAAGAGTTGGCAGAGCCTACGACCATGCACAAACTGAGCCGGCAGCCATGGCCAGGAGGCGTGACCACGCGAAGGATCTCGGGGAAGAGCAAAGAACAGGCTTGCCACCCGAAGCTACAACAATAATAATTCCCATTTTTAGAACATGACAAATCTACAACCGAAAAGAGTTTGCTGTCAGTAAGGGAGCTCACAGTTGCAGGCCAAGGTCGTCGTCGCATGCTGCTGCCTTGGGCTCGAATTTGGTCACCAACTACTCACACCGCCTTGTCGTAAGCCCTGGCCATTCAATCACACGTCAATGGGCAGGCATGAAATCATTAGCAAACAGCAGATAAAATGATCCATGGCACAAAAATAGAATGAGCATCTATATATCAAAGAATCCAAGAAAACCAAGATTCCACCTTGGAAACAAAATTAAGCTTGCTGGACAACTAGATAATCAGAGTAGCTAACTTAGGATATAGGAGCTGTATATGTATACAAATGGTCAAAGAATAGCATCTTAGGATACAACAGTTTGGTAGGTATCAACAGATTTTGTCAATTGAGAGAGCTTCAACGTGGCTATAGGATACAACCATGTAGCAGGAAGATGATATCTGAATATCCAGTTTGGAGCATCTGGCACACATTTTACAATGAACTGCAATATCTAATTTGACTAACACTGGAACAAGACGCCTATAACACATTCAGTGGAACCAAATAGTAAGCCGTTCCATTTCTGAATATAAGGAAGATATGCATCATTCAGGCAGGCAGGTTAGCACAAGGCGTGATGTTTGGAAAATCTATAGTAAGGAAGGTCTAATTGGTTTCATAATAAAGCTTCAACCTGCGAGCTGAACATCCACAGGTTATGAACGGGTATTGTTGAGAGAGCTTCGCCAGACATATAGTGCAGAACTGCTAAAAGAATTAGATCTCTATGTAGCAACAAGACAAGCTATACAATTTGGAGCCTTTGAACACATGACACAAGACTTGCAGGCACGGGGTGACAGGTATCTAATTTGGCTAACCCCATCTATTTCGCAGGACCATTCAATGAGAGCAAAAAACAACAAGAAATAATTGCTTTTCCTAATATAGCGCAGAACTGTTTAGAAAAATAGCTCTCTGTGTAGTAGGAAGACCAGCCATCCAATTTCACACATGGCACAAGACTTGCAGGCAGGGGGAACATGTAATCTAATTTGACTAACACAGTCTAATCCACTTGACCATCTAGTGAAATTCAAGAAATAGGAAATGATTGCTTTTCTGAATATAGTGCAGAACCGTTTAAAGAAATAGATCTCCCTATGAAAGGGGGATGACTCTAATCAAATTTAACTAACACCATCTAAGTCACATTACAATTCAATGAAAGCAAACAACAGGAAATGATTCCTTTTCTGAATGCAAGCAAAAACACCATTAGCAGGTCAATTCTGCAACAATCCCTGATTGCAGCCACAGCAAGCTCCATGTTTTGAGCCGCATACATACTGGAATCTGCTCATGCATGTTCAAATCAGAAAGAAAGAGGGGGAAAACTGAACAGAGCTAGAACAGAGCGATTTCATAGAGCCAAACATACTAGAAATAAGACCTTCCGTATCCACAGGAAAATTGAGTCATTTAACTAGCTAACAATGACTTTAGGATCCATTAAGATAACAGTTCTATCTCATCAGCATACACCCGAAAGGAGCAAATATCACAAATCACATACACAGAAAGCAGCAAAGATGGGATTCATCTTGTAGGTACAGCAACCAGCAGAGCATCATTTACACAACACATAGGTCACCATGGAAGCAAAGCCACCATGACCATTATTCTGTTGTAGCGCAAAAGCTATACCCCGTAGCCGTGGCTCAATGACCAATTGTCCAGAGCGAAGGGAAGAAGAGTACCTTTAATTATTTGTAGCCGAGGTCAAACCACGCTGTCACCGGTGACGGAAACAAGAGTTGGCCGAACCTACAACCTTGCACCAACTGAACCAGCAACCATGTCCACGAGGTGCGACCGAGCGAAGGATGTCGGGGAAGAGCAGACAACAGGCTTGCCACCCCAAGCTGCAACAATAATTCCAATTTTCAGAACATGACAGGTCTGCAATCGAAATGAGTTTGTTGTCAGTTAGGGAGCTCACGTTGCAGGCCAAGGTCACCGTCACATGCTCCTGCCTTGGGCTCGAAGTTGGTCAGCCCCTACTCGCACCGCCTTGTCGTAAGCCCTGACCTTCCATTCAATCACACATCAAAGGGCGGAAAATCATCAGCAAACAGCAGATACAAGAATACATGGCATGAAATAGAATGAGCATCATAATATCAAACAATCCAAGCAACCCCACCTTGGGAAAAACAAAAGTAGCTAGCAGTTGTATATCTATACAGATGTTCAAGGAGTAGCAGCTTAGGATACAATAGTTTGGGGGGTATCAACACATTTTGTTAATTCAGAGAGCTTCAGTATAGTTACAGAAAGATGAGATCACAAAATCAAGTTGGAGCATCTGTCATTTGACACACATCTTAGAATGAAGTGAAAATATCTCATTTGACTAATACCGGAAGGACAAAAAATGCAATAAACTTGTTCGTCACGGACAAGAAGCCTATAACACATTCATTGGAACCAAACAATAAGCCGTTCCGTTTCTGAATATAACAAAGATATGCATCATTCAGTCAGACAGTTAGCACAAGGTGCTTTGTTTGGAAAATCTGTAATAAACATGGCCTAATCGCCTTCATAATAATAAAGCTTCAACCTGTGAGCTGAACGTCCACAGGATCAGTGAAATCAATCTGCTTCTGTCTTTTACTCTTGCGCAAAGATAATAAAATGGATGTCATTTTTGTGCAAAGTACAGGAATGTCATGGATAGGTTCTCTTGCACTTGAGTGCCGGCGATGAATCGAAAAAAAAGAATAAAGTAAACAATAGGACAGCCATCCAATTTGGAGCCTTTGACACACGACGCAAGAGTTGCAGGCAAGGGGTGACATCTAATCTAATCTAATCTAATTTGACTAACACCTTCTAATTCGCACGGCCATCAGGAGATGATTGCTTTTTTCTGAATATAGCGCACAACTCTCTTTAAAGAAATAGATGTGGAATGGATGTAGCAGGCATCGAATTTGGCACATAGCACAAGGACTTGCAGACAGGGAAATTTGACTAAACATGTATTAAATCACATTACCATTCCTTTTTTTTTCTGAACTGAATGCAAGCAAAGCAAATAAATACCATTACTTACATGGCCAATTCTGCAACAATCAATCAATCCCTAATTGCAGGCACAGCAAGCTTCAACTTTTGAGCCACATAATAATAATGAATACAGGAATCTGCTGGTGCGTGTTTGAATCTGAAGGAAAGAACAGAGAGAGGAGCCGAACAGAGAGAGGAGATGGGGACGGGAAGAAGCAAATGGAGGACTCCTCTGCCTCTCCCGGCGCATGCCAGTGGCTGTCGGCCTTGTTCCTCCCCTGCCCACACACACAGGGAGAGAGAAGAGTCAGAGATTGATTGAGCAGAAGAAGAAAAGAAGAGTTGGGATTCACCTTGTGGATGTTGCTCTTCTTGCGGATCCTGGCGGCGGTGGTTGGGGGTGGAAGGAAGGAGGAGTCCTTTTTCCTCTCCCGGCGCGTGGCGCGACTGTCTCTCCCTACCTACAAGGAAGGACTCCATGGCCGCGGATCGCCATGGATGCGGGTGCTGGGTGAGAGAGGTGGACGCGGCGGCGCTGCTTGGGGGTGCTCGGATGTGGAGCGATGCGATGCGTTTGCCCCGCCGCAGCTAGGGTTTGGGGCGCGAGAAAGAGAGGGCCGAACCTCCATGGTCGCGGCTGCTGGTGTGGTGGCAGTGGGGGAGAAGAGGAGGTCGGCGGCGGCGGCGATGGGGTCGGAGGTTGGGGGAGCGGAGGAGGAAGACGGCTGGTCCCTCTCTTTGGGATTTTCTTTCTTTTTTTTGACGGGATTTGGTTCGGGCCGTGGGTTAATTAGGATGCCTTTTCGTTTTCTTTTCATTTAAAATCCAAAAAGTTATGTTTTCACATTCCTTCTCGAGAAGCGGGAAGGGCGAGCTGGTGGTGTTGGGTTGGACGGAGGTCGAGGGAGAGCTCACCCGCGCATCACCACCGCTAGGTGTCGGCGGTCACTCCACAATGTCAACACCTCTCTAGGTACTGGCTCACGCCGAACCTCGACACTGTCACCGCCCGAGCTCGGGATCGAGCTGTGGGGATCTCCACGTCCCTGGCAAGGACTCGATCGCGTCACCGTGTGTTGCCTCCTCTCTGAATCCAGAATCACCGCCACGGCCATGTATGTATGAGGGGGTGTATGCATACATGATAATTTTATTTATGTGATAATAAACTGAAACCACGGAGAAACAAACTCAAAGTATCACCAAGGAGTCAAAACTTAAAGTGCGGAAAAAGTCATAGACGGTATATATATTCATTGGGGATTTACAATTTACATAATTACCATTGGTTTTGCAAACAAAACTATCACTGAGAATATATTTTGGATACATTTCTGTAGCAACCCACTTCAAACATAAATATTTAAAAAGTATTTAAGTATTCCTTTTAATATCTATTCATAGATGGTATGAAAAAAAATATTACCCAATAGTTGATTTTATATGAACTCTGGAACAAAGAGGGATTGATTTGGGTATGAGCAGGAGCGACAGCCGGGCCCTAAGTATTTTCCGCATGATATTGTTTGGAGCTATGGGACTAGGATCAATGAGCTTCTAGCGACCGGGTCGCGCAGATTCCTAGCCGGTGAGGTAAAGGGCGATGATGAGGGGCGTGTGGCATGTGGTCCAGCATGCCTTCTAAGAGGAAGCATGAAATAT
>NC_041393.1:734296098-734329556 GCF_002162155.2 Triticum dicoccoides | reverse complement strand
TTCAATCAAGATAGGGTGCCATCATATGGCCCCTAGAGGTTGTGGTTAAAGCTCGACAATCTTTCACAAAAGCAGTCATGCATATTGCGTAGAAGTGGGACCGCCTTAGGTGAAGGATCTAGGTTTCAAGAGGGAACATGCCAACTTTGCATGTGAAGTGTCGGGCCACTTCCTCCGTTAACATAGAAATTTTTTCTACACTCAACACACGTAATTACATCACACATGCCAAGTCTTTATTTTTTGGGGGTTATGTCTGCTTTATTCGGGACATTAAGTGCATTTCTAGGGTTTCTAGTGCATGTCATGGAATGTGTAGAAACGAGACCATCTTAGAAGTAGGATTACGGTTTCTAGAGGGGACATGTCATCTATTCACGCAAAGTGTCGGGTCTCATCCTCCATTGGCCCTGAAACATTTTGCACGCTCAACTCACACCATTAAACCACCCATGCCAAGTCTTGAGCCTTCTCGGGGTCTGTCTAGCTACCAAGCTTTTGGAACGTACCACCTTCTTCCTTCTCCAACTATGCATCTTGAGGTCGCTGGCCTCCCGCCACCACCGGGGCTCAGGCCGCCACGAGGCGCCTCACAACGATCCTTCTCGTGGCGATACCTGATCATGGACCCCTAACCGCGGCGGGCCCCTTTAACCGTGAATAATGGCTTATGTGCCACCGTGTGAGCAATGTTGATGAGTCATGCATGTGTATCAAAGTGTGGTATTAATTCAAGGCGGTGATGGAGATACTGTTGTGTTTCTTCAACCCCGTCCACGTCATGCCGGCGGTTTCTCGAGCCCTTAACAAACATTTGTTGTTTTTCATTGATTTTCCAGTATATGCACGAACAAATTTTTTTTTTGAATAAATGCCCTTTAGAAAAAAAAATCAAACCTTAATTGGGATAGATATAGTTGAAATTCGAATTAATTTCAATAACCCAAAAATAATAATTTAAAGAAGACATGCGATCTGCGTGCTTGGTCGTGATTGGCTGGTTGGGAGAGAGAGGATATGGATAATCCTATTTGGTTGAGAGGTGAAGGGTGTGGATCGATGAGGTGGCGAACAGAAAAAATCCACGCCCATGCATCTTGGCATGTGCACACTTCACGAGACCCGAGTAGTGTTTATTAAGGACACAATTAGCACGGCCCCTTTTTCTACACGAAAATCGCGCTCGCCGTAATATTAATTCGGAGGCTGTTCGACTCCCTAAGGCAATAACTCCAGCAGACGCTTGATTTATGCTCCGCCGCATACAGCCCTTTTCATCTTAAATTGATTGGCTGGGATGAAAGGAGATGAGTTTTAATGACTAATTTTGCTGCATGCGTGCAGCGGAGTACTGCTTTCCACTTTTTTTTAGAGAACTGTAAACCAGTGAATTAAATGGTATGGTACATAGCGATCGAAAAAACAATCAGAGCGAGCGGGCCACAAAACAAGCCTTGTATACCAGAATTTGGAAAATTTTGAATTAAGGCCATTTACTTATAATTTTTTAATTAAGGCCATTTACTTAATTAATAAAACGACAAAGATTTTTTCTCGAGTTTCAAACAGTAATTAACCTCAATTATTTGCCTAACTGCCTTTTCATATAATTATATTTTGGTCAAATAATCAACGTTATGTTGCTCTTTATTGCATATGAATATATCATTGGTTCCCACAATATTTTCATAAAATGCTATTGTACAACAAGTGGGCAACACACATTATTGGCAACTCCTGTTTCGTGGAAGCTTCATAAATAAATAATCAAATGAGAACAGCTGCAAACTGAGCCAAAAAACAAACATGTCGCAAAGAGAATAAAAAAATGGATTGCCCAAGAAAACGGATAATTCGGCTGGGTCGGACTGGACAGTCTGATGGATCGACGCGGATGTTGGTCAAAGCATAAGACGGTGGTGATTTCAGCGACGACGACATAGGAGCGTGATGCTGATGGTGGCCGACTTTTGGGGCGTGGAAACACGTGGTGCTGGCCTGAGGGTTTGTGCGGCTTCAACAGACTATGGCGCAGGGTTGATTCAAGACGGTGCACATGAGAGCTTGGATTCGACAGGGCGCGGGAGGGTGGCACGTACAACCACCATACAGTCATGTTGAAGGTGGAGCTGGAGTCTGATGGACGACTTCACTCTGAGATGATGGAGGGGCTACGACGTAAGTTAACGGAGAGTCGAAGCCTTTTTCAGTGGGATAGCGAGAGACACGTGGTTTCAAACTGGGTACCAGTGGTCTGATGGAGACGTGATACTCGGCATCGGTCGGTGATGATCGGTGGTTCTCTGTAGTTAACAGGACAAACATTTTGTAGGGAAGTGGCGGAGGAATCTACACTAGGTAAGGTTAATGCCAGGAAGGGAAGCCTATGCTGTACCGTCACTCGCGACCGCTGTTGTGGCTAACGAGTTCCAGTTTAAGCGGATTGGTAATCTGTGAACCTCCGGGTGTTCCTTCTCCTCTGTATCTCTTGATGCAACTCGATTGACCACGACCTTCCTTGAATTCGTTCCATCCAGGTTACTTTGCCGTGGACGTTGACTGTCACCCTGCGTCATTTTTATGGCAAGCTGGGACCCAAGTGAACCGTAGAAAAGCTTGGATTTTGTTTGCTTGTAGGGTGAAAAGTAGAAACATAGTGATGCCATACAACGCGCCAATGGCTAAAACGCCCTTTTGTGGTGGTTGTTTCATAGTAGCCTTTTTGTTGTAGTAGTTGCAAACATGGTTCTTCATTGAAGGAAAAAAAATTGGATGTCCATGGTGGTTATGGTTCAGCGAATATCCAGTCCAGTGCACTGAGCTTGCAAACATCTTTGGTGTTCCTCATGAACAGCGGCTGTTCTAATATGGAGACATTGCAAAACACGGTTGAATGCATACCACATATGGGTCTTAACTTAAGTAATCCAAGCTTCTATCTACGTGATAACAGGTTCGTGGTATTGCGGTGGATTATCACAATTTTCCCACCATTTTTAGCTTATTTAGTGTTTCATTAACAGGGTCTTGCCTACTTAGACGGTCAATTTTGCATGACAAATTATTAAATAACAATCACAAGTTGTATAGCACAATACAACTTGATTAGCAACGAGAGCCTGATACACTTCAAGAGCAGGTAACTTATTCAATAATAAAAATACTCCTGGTAAGGTGGCTTATTCAGGAATGAAATGTTTCTGCCACCACACATGCTCTCCACTAGTATTGATCATGTGGTTGTGTTGATAGGCATGCTCCGGATGACGACAGTCTCGAGGGTGATGCCAGGGCCAAATCCAAAGAGGACGCCCCAGTCCATGCCCTCGCCAGTAGTGCCATGATTCTCCTCGGCAGAGCGCTTACGCATCTCATCGAGAATGAAGAGGACAGTGGCGCCGGCAATGTTGCCGTATTCGGACAGGACGTGCCTGCTGGCACTCATCCGCTTTTTGTTTAGGTTGACCTTGGCCTCGATCATGTCAAGAATTGCCGGCCCACCGGGGTGCGCCACCCAGAAGATGGAGTTCCAGTCATCGATGCCTAGTGGCGCAAAGGCGTTCGTCAACGCATGCTCAATATTTTTTGAGATGATCCTAGGCACGTCCTTGTCGATGTGGATGGTGAGCCCAACCTCCAAGAGGTTTACTTCGATGAGACCATCCGACTCGGGCAGGATGGTTTGGCTTGTTGAGACCAACTGGAAAATTGGCTTCTCCATGGGCTCCTTGGGGTCAGCACCAACAACCATCGCGGCGGCGCCGTCACCGAAGAGCGCCTGGGAGACGAGATTATCAAGGTGGGACCCCGTGGCTGAGGGGCCACGGAAGGTGGCGGCTGTGATCTCCGAGCAGACGATGAGGACGCGTGCTCCATGGTTGTTCTCGGCAATGTCCTTTGCCACACGGATCGCTGTAGCGCCGGCGAAGCAGCCCTGTAGGTACAACATGACGCGCCTCACCGACGGGTTGAGGCCAAGCATCTTTATGAGATGGTAGTCGGCACCCGGCAAGCCCACGGATTGCCGGGTGCAGAACACAAGGTGTGTGATCTTCGACAACGGTTGGCCCCACTCCTTGATTGCCTTCTGCACCGCGGCCATCCCGAGCTTGGGGACCTCGGTGAGGAGGATGCCCTGGCGCACGTCCAGTGACGGGGCGTTGAACTCGCACATGCTGGGGTTTTGCTCAAGCAGCTTCTCGGTCATGTGCATGTGCCTCTTCCGGATCATGGACCCCTCACCTGCACTCACCCAGAAGATGAAGACAGTGTAGGATTTTCAGCTATGACATGTATACGTGACATGGTAATTTCCCGTCAACATGACATGTAAAAAATTAATGACACGGTAATTTCTTTCCTTATCTGTATAGAGGAAAAATTGTTGTCCATATCTTACTTTTCAAGAAGTAATATTAATTGATCACAATAGCTGGCAAAAGTTTGATGTTGGCATTTGCCTACGTTTTGGTGGAAATTTAGTTGTATGGGGTTGACCATTTTATGAGAAGAAGAGAACTTTTGTTGCAAAAAAGGGCAGGACTTGCCGTTTCCTACCAACTAAACTTGCAAAAAAACAAGTTCTCTTGCCATTCCTCTCCCAGCTGACGTTCGCCGGATAATATTAACGGCAGTAACACTAGCCATCGGATGACGCGAAATGGACTGTTCATATTTACCATTTATACTTACGGTTCCTTTTACAAAATCCCCAAAAACTTACATATCTGCTTGAACTTTTGCTTGAGGTCGGGGAGGTGGTCGCTGTTGGTGACCCGGAAGTAGTAGTCCGGGTAGTCGGCCTGGTACACGCAGTTGTCCGGTGCCGCCGTGCCGATGGCCAGCACCGTCGCCAGGCCCTCCGCCCGTGGCGCCCTCGCATCCAACGCCGTCAATGCCGCCGGAGCCATCTCTCCTCCAAACAACTGCTGCCTACTACTTCCTCGGTAAACTAATATAAAAGCGTTTAGATTACTATTTTAGTGTTCTAAATACTCTTATATTAATTTATGGAGGGAGTACTAGGTACGTACCACTTAGACGTCTCATTACGTTCACAAAGACGATGAGCAAAGATAAGATAATTACCGGGAGCATAAACTAGATGCTGAACTAACCTGGATGGTTTGTAGAGATGCAGCTAGCTGCTCCGAGGGCGTCCAGGTAGAAGAGAGACGCAGGAAGACCGGGCTGTGTCTGTCACCTGTACAAGCTTTGGGGCTGCTTATATAGAAACGATGAGGCAAGACCGGGAGGGCTTGATACTTTTGAACAAAACCCCTGCGCTTATCTCATAATGCTGCATGCTATCCACCCACTCATCCAGGTGAAACCATCTCTACAAACATCATTTCGCAAAAGAATCACTCACCTGAATAATCAGCCACTCCCATCCACATTCAAAATGTACTTGCTACTACCCATTTAAAGAAATATAGGTGTTTTTCGATTTTTAGATCACTGCTTTACTAATCTAAAGGCTCTTATATTTCTTTACCGGGGGATTAGTAATTAACGTGCTGAATACCGAATATCCATTTCTGAGCCCGTGTTGAAGAATTTTTTTTAAAAAAAATACTAGAAAAATTCAAAAATATCCATTTTTTCCATGGTAGATATTTTGATGCATGAGGTCCGCTCCAATTTTTAGATCATTTGGACATTTGGGTAGCTCTCAGCAAAAAAGATAAATTTGGGGTTTGTAAAAAGTTTATTGTTCATGTACTGTTCTGACTGTCTTTTTTGCTGAGAGCCATCTTTTGGACAAGAGTTTGCAAGAACTTTCATGAGCGAAGAAAGTTTGCCCCCCTACCAATTCACAAGCACCCGCGGCATCAATTCAATCCAAAAAAGGTGGGGAATCATCCAACAATAATGCAATAAATATGGTGCCGCGTTTGAGAGTGTCAAAGCCCGTCCCGTGAGCGGCCTTGGCCTTGGTGACTTGGTATGAACCTCTCCCTTCTCCATCATGCATCCATTCATGTTGGCATGATATTTAAGTTTCATGCATTCTATGTCCTTTCATGTTGGCCGCATGTTTGATTGTGTAGGCATTCCAATTTTTGAAGGCGTTCAAGACCCGACACAAAGACAAGTCATTCACTCTCACGCATTGTTGGGTGCCAGGGCTGTTTCCAAAAAATTGGGGGCCCGGGACAAAATGCAAAATGGCCCGGGACGAAGTTCTGAGCTTATCATTTCTCAAGATAATAAAAGAAAAAGGTTTCACCTTGAAGTTTGAATTAGAAATTATCTTCAAAAATAGTTTGCATCAATCCATCAAAAATAGTAATATATATCTTGAAAATTTGATGCGGTCGAAGAAGAAGCCGCGCGTTGCCAACGCAAACCCAAATCCGAGCGGACACGACCCCATCCTCATTCCTAAACAGATGAAATCCGAATAAAACGGACGTCTGTTTGGAGCCGTGTATTGGAGTTAGCGTACTCAGAGACCTCGCGGTGCCATTTCGTCCGTGCGTTGAAGAGTAGTGTTTTTTTTGAACTGCATGCATGTGTATCACTGGAACAACGAATTAATGGATTGATTGACTGATCTGGATTTGATGTGCATCGACCATACTGTGTTACATGGCCATGCAAGCAGCGCCAGCAGCCATCATGTGCAGCATTTATGGTGAGATACAAATATAGACCCGAGAAGCACGGCACATGCATTTCTGCAAGAAAATAAATGATTGAGCCGGTTGAGTATTTACTGCTAGCGTGGCCAGATTCAGCTAGCATTTGTCATGTGTTCCGTTGTAGTAAGGGGGTGTTTGGTTCAGAAGTCCTAAGACTTTTTCTAGTCCCAGGGACTAATTAAAAAGGACTCTTTAGTAAAGTCTTTTTCTAGTCCCTGTAGAAAAAGTTCCTTCCGTTTGGTTCCTAGTGACTTTTTAGGGACTTTTTCTAGTCTCTGGGACTAAAAAGTCCCTGAACCAAACACCCATTAAATCTCTGTCCGATTTAATCTACCGACATAATACTGTTGACACACTATTTAATACTTCATCGCTATCCATTTCTGTGACCAATAATTCGGGATGGAGAGAGTAAAATGCAATCTTGACAACATGATTGTTATTTGAGTTAATTACAACCACAATACATAAATTTGAACGGTGATACCAAAACTTAACTCCGTAGAAGTGGTACAATAAAAGAAATAAGGCTTTAGTGGTGTCAAGTTTCCTATGTTTTCTTTCATATGCTTTATCTCTGATGTTGCATTCAAAGAAAAGTCGTCTATATTTTTCTTTTTCGCGTTACTAACTAAATGATGCCATAGTGAATAATCAATAGAAATTTCACTAATTTGCACCTCAAAATTTAGCGGGGGCAGCTAGGCCTCAATGGACTCAGACTGGGTTAAGTCCCAGTCGGCTGATGTCAGCCAATTTAATCTTTGCAAGTTTCTTTAATTTAACTCCCTATTGGCTTTTGTATTAGAAAAGTCCGACTGCACATATTCTTCTGAGTTTATACCCTTTGTCTATTGTATGTTACTAGCACAAATGTTCGTGCGTTGCAATGGGAGAAAACAATGGTTCCTATGGATCAAGGTTGGTCAAGTCGAGGAAGCACTACTAGAAAAACGGTTATAACTAATATGGACATCAATGGTGCACCACTGCTATATAGCAGTGGCGCACCATATATAGGTACGCCATTAGTGGCCATATCACTAATGGCGCACCACACCGACGGTGCGCCACTACTAATATTTTTTTTTCAAAACTAGTAATGGCGCATCAGGGAATAGTGCGTCATTACTAGTTTTAACTAGTAATGGCGCACCACACCCTCGGTGCGCCCCTACTCACAATTTTTTTTCAAAACTAGTAATGGCGCATCACATCCACGGTGCGCCATTACTACCTTTGACCAAAAATTTCACCAAATGCATCTCTCTGGAATTTAAAAATAATAATAGAAAATGATGGAAATGTCAAAAAAATAAAAGAAAATAAGTTTCCCATGTGATATGTGGTCTAGTTGTTGGGAAAATTTACAAATATGAATTTCGAATTTATTTGCAAAATCTCTCTGGAATTTAGTAAAATGGGCATAACTTTTGCATACGAACTCGGATTAAAAAGTTTTTTATATGAAAAATCATCTATTCGAAAAGTCACATCCGAATTCAACTGGGGAAACCTCGTTGAAGATTTTCAGAATCCCAAAAACCTAACAGAATAAAAGTTATGATGCTTTTAAGATCTGGAGGCAAAAAAATTCAAAAAAAATGCAAAAAATTTTAAAAAATTAGCAATGGCGCATCAGTGAATAGTGCGCCACTACTATTTTCCCGCCTTCACAATTCAAAAAAATAGCAATGGCGCACTAGTGCACGGTGCCCCACTGCTAAGTTGGGACAGAAGTAGAAAAGGGGCGGCCAGCCACTTACCCCTTCATTCTTCTCCTCCTCTCTCCTTCACTCCATCTCCTCCTCTCCTCCACTCCATCTGCTCCTCTCCGGTGACCTCCTCCTCCTTACGGTGCTCCTCCTCCGGTGGCCTCCTCATCACGGTGCTCCTCCTCCGGCGACCTCCTCCTCCCTCCTCTTCTCCTGACGGTGCTCCTCCGGCGACCTCATCCTTCCTCCTCTCCTCCTCACGGTGCTCCTCCTTCCTCTCCTTCTCACGGTCCTCCTCCTTCTCTCCGGCAACCTCCTCCTCCCTCCTCTCCTCCTCACGGTGCTCCTCCTTCCTCTCCTGCTCACGGTCCTCCTCCTCCTCTCCGGCGACCTCCTCCTCCCTCCTCTGCTGATCCTCACGGTCTCTCCTCCCTCCTCTCCTCCTCACGGTCTTTCCTCCCTCCTCCTCTACTTCTGGCCACATGTGGAGCTCCCCCGGCACAAAGAACGTACCAGATCCAGGTCGAGACCGAAATTTGAAAAAAAAATCAAGCAAAAAAAAAATGAGCAAAAAAACAAGCCAAAAAATGAGCCAGATCTAGATCTAGATCCAAATTCAAATTTCAAAAATAGCAATGACTCACGGTGGGGGTTAGACGGTGCGCCACTACTATTTTCCCGCCTTCAAAATTAAAAAAAATCAAAAAAATTTCAAAAAAAAAGTTACCAGTGGCGCACCTGTAGCAATAGTAATGGCGCACTACAAGGTGCGCCACTGTTACCTACAATACTAATGGCACACCAGAGGTGCGCCATTAGTATTTGTTACCAGTGGCGTGGTAATAGTGGCGCACCTATAGTGTGCCATTAATGGCAAAAATAGGTGCGCCACTAACGGCCTTTTTCTAGTAGTGAAGTATGTAGTGAAAGAATGGTCGCTAATGACAAAAAAAGATGGATCATCTGAGGATCGTGTGGAGTGAGCTCGAGACGAGGGTATGATTCCGTGTAAACTAATTGACTGAACAACATTAAATTTAGATTATTAGTTCTATGAAAAATTATGCATAATAGCTCAAATTTTGTGTGCAATAACACAATCTCCAAAAAATAAATAGCCACTTCATTTATGCACACACACACACACACACACACGGAGAAAAGAGCGATGTAAAAATTCTTTAGCATGCGGTGGAGGAGATAACTAATTGGAGCAGCGGGTGCCAGATGATTAGAAGTTGTATCTAAGGCCATTGTGTGCTCATGTTTAAATTAGATGGCGCAGCCAAAAGTGGTCAAGGCCACCAGACATCATGTCATCGCCATGTCCAGCTTGGATACGAAATTCTATTTTCAAATCAGGTAGTAGTGGCCGCTGCTGCGTAGCCCATATTGTTCACCAATTGATGCACGTACTCTGCTCCGCTGCCCCTGCCTTTACGTGGTCTCTTCTTTCTATTTGAGTTGGAATTGATGGGTCTCTTTTGGCTTGTTGATTCTACTACAACTCATGTGTGTGTGTGTGTGTGTAGGTTGGTGAAATTTGATTTAAAGGAGCAAGATGGGACTAATACTGAATCAGCTTTTTACCGCATGATGAATATAGGCCGGCTGGCTATAGCCTTCTTGGCCCCCAGTAGAGAGGCTCGGTGTTCGATACCCAGCCGAAACATGCATTTTAACTCTTTTTTCGTCAAGGTGGCAGGAGCAGGCCCATCAAAGGAAGGTCCAGCCCAGCCGGTTGAGGCGTTGCGCCTTTGACTATTGTTTTCCCAAGGCACTAAAAGACCGACGGAATTTCACGTGAATAGTACCACCTCATCAGATAATAAAAAAAGTACAAATAATAAAATCATTTAAGAAGGATGAAACTAGGAATATCACCTTGCTTTATTATGTAGAATGAAGATTTTTGAAATGAAAAGAGATGGAGTCTATGGCATTGGGTCCATTGACCCAAATATTGTTAATGAAACTATGTCAATAAACCACAAAGATGACACAGATCAGAACTAGCTAATGCTTTTGAAGGAACTAAATACACAACCAGAAATAGTATTTCCTTACAACTTCAGATGAGTGTTACTGTCTTGTGCTACAAGTTCTATTTTGCTTACTCGATGTTAAGTGTAGTACTTGATGAGTTATGCATGCCCGTCTATACAAACGTGTGCGTAGTTTCCACTGGATCCTGCTAATCATTATAGTTGATGAGGGGAAAGTTTAAGTACTAGACTTACTAAATAAAGACCCTAAAGATTACACCAACCTGAAATTGATGCTCGACGGGTAATTTCAATCATTATCGCACTATATTGGTCTCTTTAGTTCATTTCCTGGTATCAAGTAATTAATAACTCCTTCATCCCTTTTTTTTTCCGGGTAGGGTTTGGAAAATGTTCACCAAAGAGGTTGTCGGTGCATAAGAACCAAAGCCGAAATGGTCGCGACACAGGGTAATTAAGTACTATTAGCTACGTTCGCGCATCTCTTTAATTCTAATTTCAATACCATTATCATGATTTATTATTATCTGATTGAATTCTATTCTCGTAAAGTGCATGAGGCAGGCACCGGGAAACAATTTATGTGCATACTACGTTTGCGAGAACATTCACTTTATAACTGAAAGGAGTAGAGATGGAAGAAATCTTTGGGTACGTAAACACTATTCACAATTTTTTTATCAATGATCTAATATATATATACACACAACTAATATATTCATATTGATCTCCTTCCTTAAAGATGGTGGAGATGCAGGATATGCTCCAACCAAATGACCGCATACGAGCACTTCAATAGAAAATGGTGAGTTTTTTGCTTGAGCAGGTCATAGCTCCCGACCGAGAATACCATTTCACCTAATGCCGGGATGTAATGATCTGCAAATTGTGGAAGAAATTATATATATATATATATATATATATATATATATATATGTGTGTGTGTGTGTGTGTGTGTGTGTGTGTGTGTGTGTGTGTGTGTGTTTGTACGAGAAATTCTATTATATATGATTGGTTCTACGAAAAATTCTATGAATATGCAGTATGTAGTAGCTTAAAATATGTTTGAAATGAAAAAAAAATAAAAAACACAAAATAAAAAGAAAAAAAATAAATAATAAACCCTACACCCCTAAACCTTTAGTCCCAATGGGTGTCATCAACCAAGACTAAAGGTCCCTGGCCCCGACACGCTCTGCCAGCCACATGGAAGGGATTTAGTCCTAAATCGTAGCCAACTAAAACTAAAGAGTGAAGGTTTTTAGTCCCGATTAGTTAGTCCCGGCTGATGACCCAGGACTAAAGGCATTTCTCAACCGGGACTAATGCCCGTTTCTCCACTAGTGCAACAAGTCCAACTGTAGCTTACTGAAATTTAGGTTGGGCAAGATCCGTGAAGTGCGCTCATCCGGACCGAACTGGACGGATCAATCCGTTAACTAATGCATGCATGCGTACACACGTATTATCCCCGACACGTACCCAGTAATGCACATGCATGCAGTTCAACGAACATGTATGCAGGAAAAGACTGTGGCGCCACGAGGTCTTGGCTCCCACGATTGGCGCCAGTACCCCTGGATCTGCTGTCTCCTCTCTCGATGGGACACTGTACAAAATATTACTTCCTCCTTTCCATATAGTGCACTCGCACTTTTTGATATTCAACTTTTTTTTTGCGTGAAAACTTCCGATCTATTCATCAACTGTCAAGATAGTACAAAAAACACTAGAAATAAAAATTACATCCAGATTTGTAGACCACCTAGCGACGACTACAATATCTGGAGCGAGCCGAAGGCGCGCCGCCGTCATCGCCCCTCCCTCGTCGGAGCCGGGCAAACATTGTTGTAGTAGACAGTCGGGAAGTCGTCGTGCTAAGGCCCCATGGGACCAGCGCACCAGAACAGCAACCGCCGCCGATGAAGAGAAGCATAGACCGGAAGGATCCAACCTGCAGACACACAGACATAGACGAGCGAAGACCGGATCCAGTCGGATCCACCGAAGACAAACGCCGACCGGATCCCATGAGATCCGCCGGAGACAAACCTCCACACGCCTTCCGACGATGCTTGAAACATCACCAGGACGGGGGCTAGGCGGGGAGGACCTTATTCCATCTTCAAGAAGCCGCCACCGCCTCATCTTCTTGAGCATGGCACAAACCCTAACAAAACTCAGAAAAGCATCTAAAAACGGAGCCCTCCCGCCGGCAAGGGCCGGGATCCACCGTGCCTCCATGATCCGAGGACCATAGAAGATAAGGCGGACCGGCGGCGCCAGCGAGAGGCAAGGAAACCCTAGATGGGATTAGGCTTAATTGCGTGGCGTGCTTTGCGTTTGCTAGTACCATACCAGACAACTGATATTCAACTTTGATCATAAATTAGATCAATAATACATAAATCATTTTACTGAAAAGTTATACCTTTGAAAACATTTTTCGAAAAAAAAATCAAAGGTATTTGTCATGCTCCCGTCGCAGTCGCTCGTGTTGATTAAATTTATGATCAAAGTTAAATCTCGAAAAGCATGAATACACTACAATAGTTAATCTATAGGCGTGTCAGACCGAGCTCCTTCTCTTTTCAATCATATTAACTCAAAATGTAGTATCAAACCGATACAAAGTATGATAATCATGGCCCTTGTACGAATATAACGAAAAACTACCACAATTCAGACATCCTTCACTGGAAACTACTTCCTCCGCAAAGAAATATAAAAATGTTTAGATCACATTTTAATATTTCTTTATAGAGGGAGTACCACTTTAAGTTCTGCAAAAAATTATAATATTTGAGTTCTGCAAAAATTTATAGACACTGCATTATGGAACATTATGAAAGAGAGGAAGTATTATATTGCTGGATCGGGCAATAAAAAAGGGCAGCGAAAGTTGAAGGTGTAAGATTTGGTATAAGCGTTCCTACTCCTCAAGGGAGCCGCATCGTGTATATTTATATGGGGCAACAATGCCTTGCTGTGGCGTACAAGAAAGAAACCAGAGAGGACTCCGATCTGGTTCGGTTAAGAGACAGAGAAGGATACGGGAGAGAAGGATAGGGATAAGTTGAGATTACATGAAGTAAACTACTCAAACTCTAACACCCTCCCTTAATCTAAACTATCCTACATTGAGATTTCTCTTGAACTCTTCAAAAGGTTTGGCCGGCAAAGCTTTGGTGAATCCATCAGCTATTTGATCCTTAGATGGAATGAACCGTATATCCAACTTCTTCTCAGCAACCCTTTCACGCACGAAATGAAAATCAATCTCAATGTGTTTGGTTCTACCATGAAACACTGGATTAGCAGAAAGGTAGGTTGCCCCCAAGTTATCACACCATAGGCAAGATATAAGACGTTGCTTGATTCCTAGCTCATGAAGCAAAGACTCCACCCAAATTATCTCAGCAGTGGCATTTGCTAGTGATTTGTATTCTGCCTCTGTACTTGACCTTGACACAGTGGCTTGTTTTCTGGCACTCCAAGAAATAAGATTTGAACCAAAAAATACTGCAAATCCTCCTGTTGACTTTCTGTCATCAACACATCCTGCCCAATCAGCATCAGAAAAAGCACTGACGAGTGTGGAACTAGAACGTCTGAACTGAAGTCCCAAACTCACAGTTTGCTTAATGTATCGTACAATCCTTTTGACAGATGTCCAATGAGTGGAGGTAGGAGCATGTAAATATTGACAAACCTTATTTACAGCAAATGATATGTCTGGCCGTGTCAAAGTTAAGTATTGTAAGGCTCCAACAACACTTCTATATTTTGTGCTCTCCTCTTCATTAAGAGGTTCTCCTTGATATGCTGAAAGTTGTTCTGAAGAAGAAAGTGGTGTAGGTGAAGGTTTGCAATCCTTCATTCCCATACGAGTTAGAAGTTCAGTGGCATATTTTTCTTGATTCAATACTATGCCATCTTGAGTCTTCCTAACTTCAATGCCTAAGAAGAAATGCAAATCACCAAGATCTTTCAAAGCAAACTCTGAACTCAAATCACACAAAAGAGCATTAGTGGCATCTTGTGAAGAGCTTGCAACTATAATATCATCCACATATATGAGCACAAAAATTATTGTGTTTGCCTTATTATAAATGAAGAGAGATGTATCTGCCTTGGATGGAATAAACCCAAGATATTTCAATTGTGAACTTAGCCTTGAGAACCAAGCTCTAGGTGACTGTTTCAGACCATAAAGAGCTTTGTCAAGCTTGCAAACATAATGAGGTGTTCGTTTGTTTTCATATCCTGGTGGTTGCCTCATATAGACCTCCTCTTCCAGAACACCATGCAGAAACGCGTTCTGAACATCTAGCTGTCGAAGACTCCATCCCCTGGAAACAGCAATGGCTAGCACAAGTCTTATAGTAGCAGCTTTTACAACTGGACTAAAAGTGTCCTCATAGTCAATACCATATCGTTGCTTAAATCCTTTTGCAACTAGACGTGCTTTATACCTATCAATGGAGCCATCTACTTTCTTTTTAATCCTGTAGACCCACTTGCAGTCAATAATATTTTTACCTCTCTGACTTGGCACCAAGTGCCATGTTTTATTCTTCATGAGTGCACTATACTCTTCATCCATGGCCTTTCTCCATTTAGGATCTCCAATTGCATCACTCAACCTTGCTGGTTCACCTGAAACACATAACATACCATATGGTATAGTGCCATCTTTTCTTATCTTGGGATTTCTAATACCTTTTTGTAGCCGGGTCATAACCCTTGAAGTAGTGACAGGCTGTTCTTGCTGTTGCACAGGAGATTGCATAGACTGACTGGTGGCAGAAGATCCTGGCGATCCATCCATGTGTGCTGACTAGGCTGGTGTACCGGATCCAGTAGAACCCGGTGTGGCTTGACCCGAACTAGCAGTGGCCGAGTCCACAGAACAATTTGGCGCAGAAAATCCCGAGCCTGACGATCCTGTCGCCTGCATGTGCGCGCCGAACGAGGGAGATCCTGTCTCCTGCATGTGCGTGCCCGCGCCCTCTCCTGTTCCTTGCATGCGTGCTGACGTGGCAGAAGCGGAGCGGGCCGGGGACGGCTGATCCCCCTGCCGCGCGCGATCCCGCGCGGATCTCCGCCCGTGATCCAAGGCGGATCGGCGCACAGGCGTGGCAGGCGCCGCCGCATCCTCCTCGTGCTCCACGCCTGCTGCTTCTTCCTCATACACATCAAATATAGCATCAATTTGTACCGGATTTTGATCATCTTGACCGTTGTGAATGCCGTTTTCTTCATGCACCTGCACAGGCATATTACCAGGAGTAGAACTAGAAGAAATATTAGCACATTGGTTAGAACAATTGTTATCACCCCTTTGATCAAACTCCGGAAGTAGTAGAATTTCTTTTCGAAGAAGGGCACCGGCATTTGGATGAAGAGACTTGAAAGGAAAAACAGATTCATCGAAGACAACATCCCTAGATATATAGACTCTGCCAGTAGAGACATCAAGACATTTGACTCCTTTGTGTATAGGACTATAACCCAAGAAAACACATTGTTTGGAACGAAATGCAAGTTTGCGTGTGTTGTATGGTCGAAGATTCGGTCAACATGCACAACCAAATATGCGTAGAGATGTGTAATCAGGAGTACCAAAAAGACGAGTGATAGGATTTTCAAATTTGATGACTTTACTAGGGCGAATATTGATGAGATATGTTGCAGCGAGAAAGGCTTCATCCCAGAATTTGAGAGGCATACATGCATGAGCTAGCAATGCTAGTCCTACTTCTACAATGTGACGATGCTTTCGCTCAGCGGAACCGTTCTGTTGGTGAGCATGGGGACAAGATACATGATGAGAAATTCCAATTTTTTGAAAAAAAGAATTAAGTTTCTCATACTCACCTCCCCAGTCTGTTTGCATGGCAAGAATTTTAGAGTTCAGTTGACGTTCAACAAGACTTTGAAAGTTGCTAAAAACTTGAAAGACATCGGATCGCTTCTTGAGCAAATAAATCCAAGTAAACTTGCTATAGTCATCAATAAAGCTTACATAATAGGAAAATCTACCGACTGAAGTGGGGGCTGGTCCCCAAACATCTGAAAAAATAAGTTGTAACGGAGCAGTAGACACACTAGTAGAGATGGGATAAGGTAATTGATGACTTTTTGCTTGTTGACACGCATCACAAACTGACTCAATACTAGACACAAAAGGAAGTTTATTCTTGCTAATGACATGCTGAACTATAACTGAAGAAGGATGACCCAAGCGTCGATGCCACTTTTCTGAAGATGGTTTGGTGACACTCCAAGCTTGTTTATTTGACTCTGACGAAGAAGAAGAAGATGTGATTGGATAGAGACCTCCCTCGCATCTTCCTCTAAGGATGACTCTCCTCGTTGCCAAGTCCTTAATCACAAAAGAGTAAGGATAGAATATGATGAGAACATTATTGTCACGTGTAAAACGATGAACGGAGACAAGATTTTTTGATGCATGAGGGATATGTAAGACATTGTTGAGGTGAAAATTTTTCTGAGGGGTTTTAACAATCGAGTTACCAATGTGAGTAATATCCATACCAGCTCCGCTTGCCGTGTGAACTTGGTCACCTCCGTGGTATTTCTCCCGCATTGTTAATTTATCAAGCTCTCCTGTGATATGTTCGGTGGCACCCGAATCTGCATACCAATTAGTGTCGATGCCATACGAGTTGGTGACGAGGTTGACCTTCTTCCTTTCCTGATGATCTTCCTTGTACCGATCCCAGCAGTCCCTGGCGCCACCAGCATGGAATTTGTAACATATCTGACACTCGGGGTAATCCTCCTCATGCTGCTGCAAGCTCGTCTCCGAGGCTCTTCATCTTGGTGATGAAAGCGTTGCTGGACATGTTGCCCTTCTTGGTGTTGGAGATGGCGATCCTCAGGTTTGTTATTCGCGATTGCGACTGCGCAGCAAAGATCGTGGTAAGAGCAGTCCATAGGTCAAGGGTACTTTCCTTACCGATAACTTGCGCGACGATTTCTGGAGTGAGCGAATTTAGCAGATAACTTAGGACCTGCTGATCCTTGGCAATCCATGGGCCATACAGTGGATTCGGCTCGATGGGCGTGGTCTTGTCCGCCTTAGCGACCTCCACTGTTTTCGGCGGCGCTGCATCGCTGCCGTCGAGAAGACCGGTCACCTGTGCACCTCGCAGGGCCGGCAGAACTTGCGCCTTCCATAGGAGATAATTCCCCCTCGCGAGCTTCTCTGTTGGTGGGGCGCCGAGGTTGAGGCCGACGGCGCTGGAGCTCATGACGATGACGATGGAAGGGCGCTAGGATTCTGAATTTTTTGTGTTGCTAGATGATAGGGAAGAGGCTAGCTCTGTATACCATGTAAGATTTGGTATAAGCGTTCCTACTCCTCAAGGGAGCCGCATCGTGTATATTTATATGGGGCAACAATGCCTTGCCGTGGCGTACAAGAAAGAAACCAGGGAGGACTCCAATCTGATTCGATTAAGAGACAGAGAAGGATACGGGAGAGAAGGATAGGGATAAGTTGAGATTACATGAAGTAAACTACTCAAACTCTAACAGAAGGTCGTGCCAAAACGCCTCTTTTCTCCCGATTAACCACGAACCTCCGCCAACAAAAATGGCCGCTGTGAGCAGCAGCAGCAAGAAACTGCGCGTCCTGCTCCTCCCTTTCTTCGCGACCAGCCACATCGGGCCCTTCACCGACCTTGCCGTCCGCCTATGCACGGCCAGCGCAGACGCCGCCGTTGAGGCCACCATCGCGGTCACCCCGGCGAACGAACCGCTCCTCCACTCGCTGCTGCAACGGCATGGGCATGCGGCCGCGGGGGTCAAGGTAGCCACGTACCAGTTTCCGGCCGTGGACGGCCTTCCCAAGGGCGTCGAGAACCCTGGCCTGGCCGCGCCGGGCGACGCGTGGCGTATCGACGCCGCCGCGTTCAACGAGGCCCTGATGCGTCCCGCCCAGGAGACGCTCATCCGGGCGCAGTCGCCGGACGCGCTCGTCACAGACGTGCACTTCGTCTGGAACGCCGGCCTCGCCGACGAGCTCGGCGTGCCGTGCATTCAGTTTAACGTCATCGGCGCCTTCCCGGCCCTCGCCATGCGTCACCTCGCGTTCAGTGGAGGCAAGCCCGAGGCTGTCACGACCATCCCGGAGTTTCCGTGCCCTGACATACGGATACCCTTGACCGAGCTGCCGGAACTCTTGAGGAGCCAGCAGGTGGCCGATGACTCCATCAGGGCCGGCTCTGGCCCAGGGCAAGAGGGGCGACGGCCCGGGGCCCGGCCAAAATAGGGGCCCATATAATCTGGTACAGTGTATAGGGCAGTGTAAAGGAAAAAAAGGGAAAAAGGCCCAGCCAGCCCAGCTGCCCAGGCAAGGCCTGAACACGGTGGAAGAAGGAACGTCCAGGTTCAGAAGGTTGAGGCTTCGTTTTCTGTCGAGCGAATCACGCACGGAGTCCTCGCCCAGCCGCCCACTCGCCTGACTGGAATCCCTAATTCCCAAATCATGCAAGGTCACAGAGAGTTGGAGCGATCAAAGTCGGCAAGAAATCGAGGAGAGATCAAGATCAACAGGTAATACTTCGCAGATTAAAAACTTTGCGAGCAGATTATGCCTGCTGGGTTCAATCTTTTCGTGTTCTCAATCTAAAAATCTAAATCAGGTGTCTGATTTTACTTTCTTTTTACATCACTTGCAACTGCATCCATTCGTTAGCGTGCCAGACTCTCAAATTGCTCGGTTTGTTCGATTGTTCGTGGAGGAGTTAGTCAGCCTCGGTCAGTGTCACTTGGTCATTCAGATATCAGATCAGATAGCCTTGTTTTGGAGGCTTTGAGTTTGCTAAGTTGCTACAACGTTCTAATGATACTGGAGGAGAGGTCAGTGTCCTCTCTCATTTTATAGTAATCATGTTGCTGAATCATAATTACTGGAGGCTTCGAGGTCTGGTTTGTTAGCATGCTATTTCTCTTTCTTTTTATGCGTTGTAGCTTCTATGATACTTGGTTTGGAACAAATGCAAAAATATTATCAGATATTTCATTCTAATGAAAAAATTATTAGTCTTTGTGACTTCATAATAACTGTATTCATTCATGTATCAAATCGGATCTCTCTCTCTATTGGGCCCATTGGTGGAGTCCGCCCTGGGGCCTTTGAAATCCCAGAGCCAGCCCTGGACTCCATGACCAAGAGATTCTTCGCCGCGAAGGCCGACTTCTTTGGCATCGCCGTCAACACATTCTCGGAGCTGCCGCAGCCGTACTGCGAGATGTACGTAAGCAGGGCTACGTGAAGCGCGCCTACTTCCTTGGCCCCCTCTCGCTGCAATCACCCCCACCACCACCGGCCGGCGACTCATCGCGGTGGTGCATCGACTGGCTCGAGATGAAGCCAGACCGGTCGGTGGTGTACCTGTGCTTCGGCAGCTTAGTCCACGTCTCAGACGCTCAGCTGCACGAGCTTGCTCTCGGGATGGAGGCCTCCGGGAAGTCGTTCATGTGGGTGGTGAGGGCGCAAAATTGGAGCCCGCCGGAGGGGTGGGAGGAGCGCGTCGGAGACAGAGGGAAGCTGGTCACGGCCTGGGCTCCGCAGACGGCTATCCTGGCGCACCCGGCGGTGGGGGCTTTCGTGACGCACTGCGGGTGGAACTCCGTCCTGGAGACGGCGGCGGCAGGCGTGCCGGCGCTCACGTGGCCGGTGGTGTTCGAGCAGTTCATCACCGAGAGGCTGCTCACGGGGGTGCTCGGGATCGGGGAGCGTCTGCGGCCGGATGGGGCCGGCGTGCGGAGCACCCGGTACGAAGAGAACGAGCTTGTCCCCGCCGAGGCGGTGGCACGGTCGTTAGTGGCGTTCATGCGCCCGGGAGGAGCAGGGGACGCGGCGAAGGGCTGGGCAACGGGCCTCGCCGTGAAGGCTCGCGCAGCCATGGCGGAAGGAGGATCCTCCCACCGTGACCTCCGCCGGCTGCTCGAGGATCTGATGGGAGCAACATCAGCGGGACCATGAGCGTCTTTGATGTGTTGCACACCTTGCGCGTCGCGCACCTGTGAATGAACAGGCTCAGATTAATAAAGCCCGGCCTTCGTTTTCGCCTAGCGCATCATGCATGGCTCGAAATGCTGGACGCGTTTCATGAACCAAACAGATCGACCAATACTTCACAATTCATCTGCTTGTGATTGCGGCAGATTCCACTTACTGTTATGATTAACTTGATTTTTTTTTCTTTTGCGTGAAAACTTCCAATCTATTCATTTTGAATCATGACAGTACGACGAACACCAGAAATAATAAAATTCACATTTAGATCCGTAGACCACCTAGCAACGACTACAAGCACTGAACCAAGCCGAAGGCGTACCGCCGTCATCGTCCCTCCCCCGTCGGAACCGTGCAAAAACTTTTTGTGGTAGACAATCGGAAAGTCGTCATGCCGAGAAGGACGATGTAGACGGACTAGACACGCGCGCGAATGTAGACGGACGATGATCAGATCCGAGAAAATCCACCAAAGGATACATACATCCGCACCCCCACCGACGATTCTAGACACACCACCGGGACAGAGGCCAGACGGGGAGAAATTTATTTCCTTTCAGGGAGCCGCCGCCGTCTCGCCTTTCTAAGCAGGACACAAATCTTAACAAAACTAGGAGAAACATCTAAAACGGAGCCCTCCCGCCGACAAGGGCCTGGATCCACCGTGCCCCCATGGTCCTAAGGCTGCCAGAGACGAGGCGAACCAACGGCGGCACCGAAGGGAGGTTGATGAACCCTAAACTTTTTTGGGGTGTGGGGACGCGTTGATTAATTTGATTTCGCCTCTTGGATTGTATAACTGTGTGTGAATGAATATATTTTTAGACAACCTGAAATCTAAAAAGCGGTCGGCCACTAAATAGACAGAACGAGCGGCCGAACGCTCGCCGCTCGATCGACTCAGATCGTGCGGCCCGCAACGCCAGGTGTTACCTGGTCGGCGAGGCAGTCGCGAGCACCGCGCTACACGACAGACGTCCAATCTCTCCTCCTCCACCTTCTCCTCTTCAGCCACGCCCATCTTCCCCCGTCGTTCCCCTTCTCCATCCACCTGCCCCCGAGCAGCAGGGAGCATCGGCGCCTGCGCTGCGTCGCCATGGATGGCCCGCCCCGAGTAGCAGCCAGCAGCCAACGACGTGAGGCTGGGAGTTCCTCTCCTCCCCGGATCCCGGTGACGGCGAGATCCAGCAGATGTAGACCAACCGGCGGTTGTCGTCGCCACGGCACGCGGCCCTCCATGGGCTTGTGCTTCCGCTCGCCTGGTGACGTGGTTCCCAGTGACTTAACAAACGGCTGCTTCGATCTGTGCCCCGATGACATGCCTAGTGCCCCAAGAAGGTCGTATCTTCTCCTCATCCACTCCTTTTGCTCTCTTTCTCTCTCTTCTTCCCTGGCCTGATGCGATGATTTGCCCCCAACAAATCCATCAATTTTTCATGTTTCCTTGCCGGGAATGAATAGATTGGATGTGTTGGTTCGTTGCTGCAAGGACGTGCTGGAGTCCTCGTCCACTGCATCTAGTAATTACAGGCCGCAGCATGGGAAGATAGAGAATCTCTGCCAATATTTCTGCTCAGACTGCGTACAACTACAAAGTGTTGCAGTACCCAGATTAGAAGCCTCTGCATCCTGAAACGGCACCTTCGCCACTTGCAGATCCAGAACAAGTATTTACAGGGTAGTTTTAGTTGGCATCTATAGTAGTTTTAGTTGCACACATAGTTGTTTTTCGTTGGACATGATTATTGGAAAGTTGCACATACAGTGATCATTTTTGTTGGCATCTATAGTAGGTTTAATTTAATTGCACACATATTTGTTCTCAGTTGGATACGATCATTGGGAAGTTGCACACACAGCGATCATTTTTTGTTGGCATCTACAGTACTTCTAGATATTACGCACATAATTGTTCTCAGTTAGATACGGTCATTCGGAAGTTACATACACGGTGATCATTTTTTGTTGGCATCTATAGTAGTTCTAGTTGCACACATAGTTGTTTTCAGTTGGACATAATCATTGAAAAGTTGCACACACAAGGATTATTTTTGGTTGGCATCTATAGTAGTTCTAGTTGCACACATAGTTGTTTTCAGTTGGACACGGTCATTGGAAAGTTGCACACATGACGATCATTTTTTGTTGGCATCTATAGTAGTTCTACTTGCACATATAGTTGTTTTCAGTTGGACACGGTCATTGGAAGTAGTTGGCAGGGGCAATAGAAGTAGTTGCACAGAATCTGCTAGGCAGTTGGCCAGGGCAACAGATAAAGTTGCACATCTCACTGACATGAATTTGTTGAATGGTGAAAAAATGCTCATCCATAGACCATGAGGGTGCAGAAAAGTTGTATACAGGTGAGATCTTTGAAACTAGATCCCGCATGGGTATATTTTGACGAATTTTTTTCGATGCCAACTTTGGAGCTATATAGTGCAACTCTATTACTGCATTGTGCAACTTTATTATTACATCGTGCAATTTTTTTTCCAAAACTAATGTTTGGAGCTGCGCCTTCGTATGAGGTTACAACCTAGCAACCACGACAACTTTGATGTGCGACTAGTCTATTGCCTCGACGAAAGTCGATGTGCAACCTCCTCTTGTAATGGTCGATGTGCAACCTCCTCTTGTAATGTAGTCTAGTCGCACACACATTGATATTTAGTTGGCTTGTAATGTAGTCTAGTTGCACATACATTGATATTTAGTTGGCTTGTAATGTAGTCTAGTTGCACACACATTGATGTTTAGTTGGCAGGAAGACTAATTGCACACGCATATGCTTAGTTGGCTTGTAATTTAGTCTAGTTGCACACACACTGATATTTAGTTGGCAGGACACTAGTTGCACACACATATGTTCAGTTGGCGTGGCAATTTAGTCTAGTTGCACACACATTGATGTTTAGTTGGCAGGACTTTTTTGGCACACACACATATGCTCAGTTGGCGCGGCAATCTAGTCTAGTTGCACACACATTGATGTTTAGTTGGCAGGACTTTTTTGGCACACACATATGCTCAGTTGGCGCGGCAATTTAGTCTAGTTGCACACACATTGATGTTTAGTTGGCAGGAAGACTAGTTCGTCGAAACATCCCCATGCGGGATATAGTTTTGAAGAGCACGTCGCGAGGATTCCAGCGGTGAAAACGGATCTTAATTCCGACGCGCGGTTTGGAAGATATAGCTTTTTGAAAATTTGAAAACCGAAACAAATGCATATGTGATCTGTTTTTTCCAACTGACTGTGACCGGTGTGAATGTATTAAATGCTAAAAGATACATGCGCTAGCGGACAAAAATTACACACATGCATGTCTATTTTAGGCCAGCCGCTCGCGCATGTATGGCTGGCCGCTCCATCGCGCTAGTGGGCAGCCGGCCGCCCACTAGAGGCTCCCTTTAGACAATCTCACAAAGATTTTTTTATTAAGTCCTTTAGACAATCTCACAAAGATTTTTTTATTAAGTCGTTACAATGTTTAACGAAACGAAAGTAAAATTGTAGGGCTAACTAAATATGGCAGCCAACCCCTAAAGAAATACTCCCTCCGTCTCCAAATACCTGTCGCGGGCGACATGATTTTTAAACTGCAACACAATTTTACAGTTACACCCTTTAGATTCTCAAATAACTGGCGATCCAGTCCCTGCCTATCAGGCGGTCGTCCCCGCAATCCCAGCGATCCCTCACAATCCTAGCTCTCCTTTCCGGTGATCCGCTCAACTCGATCCCCCTGCGATCCCAGCTCCCCGCGATCTCCGCTCCTGCCCGCGATCCCCCCACGGGCTCCTTCTTCAGAATCCTCCCCGCGGGCCGCCGGCCGCCGGAGCTCCTTCCCCAAGCCACTCGCCCCTGGCAGCCGCTCCGCCTCTGTTCGTCAGCTCCCCAGCCGCGTTCCTCGAACCAGTGCCTAGCCGAGCTCCAGTGCCTCGCGGAGCTCCTCGACCAGCGCCTGGCCGAGTTGTGGCGCCTTGCCAAGTTCCTCGTCTGGCGTGTCGCCGAGCTCCGGCGCCTCACCGAGCTCCTCGTCCGGTGTGCCACCGAGCTCCTCGTCCGGCAGAACCTGATGAACAAGAATCTCATGAGCAAGAATCGGAAGAATACTGCTGAAAGAACAAGAACCTGAAGAAAGTCACAATTAGGGTGATAATGCTGAAAGTGCATTTTTTTGTGTGCTTTTGACATGATTATTTGAAGGAGCAAATGATCAAACTTAGACAAATTATTTGGCTATGATACTTTATTTCGAGATGATCTAGAATAGCAGAATGGATCATGCATATATATTCTGCCATTCCAACTCAATTTAGACTAATGCAGCAAGACCATAAACATATACTCCTGGTATGCAGCGGAGCAAGCTAATGCTACTAGACTGCTGAATTAAATATTCTTTGCCTAAGACATCATTCTTGGACATTTTGGACTAATGTGTTAACTGGTTTAATTTGAATTATTTGGATTATTTTGAATAATTTGGAATAAATTAATTAATTTAAATTATTTCGACTATTTGGATTAATTTGAGAAGAGAGGGAACTACACTACACTACATGGTCACTACTACTACAATTTGGAGTACTACCAAAGTTCTAACTGAACAATCTTTCCCACTCCAATTTTACCCAGTAATGTAAATAAAATGTTCTTAAACAGTGAATTGTAGGGAGCAAAATGTTCTTAAACACTGAATTCCTGAACACTGAATTACAGTGATGAGCATGTCAAGAACATTCAGAACTGAAGTACTCCTAGTTATTGCTATGGACAAGAATTACTGCAAGAATTTAAACCTATGCTCCTACTTGGATACAAGATTCTGCCGCCGCTCGATCATGATACTATATAGCATGAACATGGACTAAAAACTGAACATTTACATGAGCATGACACGACAACTAAAAATTTATGTGGTAATGAACTCAGCGTCAGAGTTTGTAGCCGAGGCCGTACTCAGAGCGCCGGCGAGCTAGGCCACTAGCCAGAGGAAGGGCGCCAAGGAGCTCAAGCTCAAGCTTGCAGATCGCCGCCCTGCTCCAGAACAAGTACAGTGAGTACTCCAGGACAATTTGGAACTGGAATAGGAACAATTTGAGCTTATAAACTGAAATTGGATCATGAAAATTGCAGTAACAGTGATCATAAAAATTGCTTATAAACTGAACTGGAACAATTTGAACTTATAAAATCAAATTTCAGTTAAATTATAACAATAGTACTCTTTGACAATGCATCATACAGTATAAATTACTCCTGCAAGAAGAATGAAGAGCAATCTCTTGGATTACAAAACTCAGAACTATCCAAAAATTCCATTAGCAGAAATGCAGACTGAATTTTTCACACACACACACACTTAATTCCATTAGCAGAAATACAGTGAGTACTCAGTACTCCTAATAGAATTCCACTGATTAGACGGAATTGCTGATCGATTAGGAATACAAAGCCTAGACAGACCTACTCCTAACCCTAGCACAAAAATTAGCACAGGGAATACTGCGGGAGTAGTTGCAGTTTGTACTCCTTGAGCATATCACAGTACTGCCTAGACAGACCTACATACACACAGTTGGAGTAAAAACCACAGAAGGAGTTTCCTTACTGTTTCCCTATTGTATTATTATAAAGCTTTGCTTCAGAGTACTCTTGAGCATATGACAGTACTCTAGACCACAGAAGGGATTTGATCTCCTACAGCTACAAAGTAATGATTTACTCCTACTCCAAATCACAGTACTATAGAGCAATAGCTATAGATTTGCCCAGTTTTCCAAATGATTTACTTCTACAGCTACAGATTATTCCTTGCAATCACAAATGGCACTCTAGAGCAAATCAAAGTACTCCTTGCCATCATAAATGGTTTTTGCTAGGAGTATTACTAACACACAAATTGGATTGCTAGAAATTGGACAGGGAGCAGGTACCGGTTGGACAGTGCAATGCGTTGTCGTGGTTCGGCTGGACGTCGTCGTTGTTGTCATGGTCGCAACAGCACCTCGTGGTGGACGGTAGCAACTCCTCCTGCCCGCAACAGCACCTCGTGGTGGATGGTGTTCGCACACGAACACGTCACCGTGTACCCTCGACGCCGGGGGTGATACACCGCAGCTCACGTCGAAGGAGACCCGTCCGGAAGCGCGGTATGCAAGCAATCCGGCGGGCGCTTTTGTAGACCCGAAACACCACACGCCCGGGAGGGACCCCGTCAGGGCGCTCGGCGGCTATGGGCTGCCCTAGGTCGACCTGATTGCCCCTAGGGCCTCGAGGTCCGCCGCCCTGCAATGAAGAAGAACGAATGAAGAATGAGAAGAAGAAGAACTAGGGTTAAGAAGAAAAGATAAATGATAAAAAGTGGTAGATGATTTGTTCGATTGTGTGTTGTTCAATCGGCCGTCGCCTCTTATGTATATAAGAAGAGGCGGCTGGACTTCCCGTGCAATGAAAAGGCTTGGATTCACGTCCAAAACCCTAGTCAAATTCGGATTGGGTTTGTCCGAACTTTCCAAAACTGTTCAGTTTAAACTGGCTGCACCTTGTGGGTAATATTTGATGTGTTAAACGACCTTGGATGGAAATGAGCCCAAAAGAAATCTTGACCGTTTCGACGAGAGAACAACTTTCATGTTGAACGTTTTTTTATCAGAGGTCATCTTGAGGGTCAAATCGGTCACGCAAAACAGACTATTCCCTCGCGCTACCCATCAGACATGCGTTTGGTGGGGCGCGCCACATCTCGCCTCGTGACAGGGCTGCACTCCGATTGCTCTTACTTTTGCATACCAACTTGGATCTGGACGATTTTTATATCAAAATCGATCGTTTCCACAGGACGAAGACAATCCGTGTAAATCATTTTTCCATTTGAGGTCGTCTTGGGGGCTTAATTGGCCAAACTCTACTCTGAATATAAGTTCTTAGTACTTTGAGCATAGTTTCGGCTTTCGAGATTAAATCGGACGGTGATGACCCAAACTTCAAAGATGTTCATATCAACAACGCGGAACTCTTTCATGTAGATCACTTCTTCATTTGAGGCCATCTTAAATAAGTTTTTCACCATGCAAAAATATGGTGTCAACACATGCCCCCTGGTTTTTCGGCAAAACTTGTGTGCCGAAAAATAACTTGCACATAGCTTGCTCTAAGGACGATGTCAACACTCCATTGGCCATTTTGCATGTTCTTAGGACGATATCTTGTGTGAATATTTTGATGCAAGCTTGGGTGAAACTTTCTCAACTTCATTAATCTGACTATACAATTCCATAGGTATGTATGTCAAAACCATCCATATTGTCCACCCTTCTGCTAGGATCTTGCAGATAATCAACAATGAACTTTCTCGATTCCTTACTTTGGCTGCATAAAAGTTTCATTAGTGGCCGAGGAGCTCCAATTCGGGCTTACCTATGTTGGCAAAAATAAGCATCGGCTATTGATAGATGTGCAATACACCATGACCAAAATGATAGCCGGATGCTTGATATGCCAACTCTCTCCAATTATCATGTCTACATATATGAGCAGTATTAAAGCAACTCAAGGTAAAATTTACATCTAGACATATCTCAAGATAATTTAAAAGTGATTCGTCAAAACATTGATAACCATTTGATATTTGTGCACTATACTAATAACGAATCACCGAAAGCCTCACTATGTAAATCACCTATAGCAAGAAAAAACTTCAATCTGAATAACAATGCATATTCGGCTTTGATCATTTGTGCATATATATTTTAAGCGGCATGAGGCTTCACAGAATAGCACCATATGGAGATATACAGACGACACCAATACCGTGGCCATTGTGATGAATTCAACTATCAAAACATAATCTCCATAGTACTTGTCTCGCTCTCCAATCGAACTATGGACGATGTTAGAATACTACACCAGCCATATTTTGACATATTCTTAGGGCGATAGGTAAATATCGGCCGTTAACATAAGGTCCATGTAAACTTCATCCACCAAAGCATGTATAGCCGAAATAAACAAATGAAATAATAAATCAAGTATTTCGGCCCTCTGGATTAGCAACAACTTATAACTAATCAAATATATAGTGATTTGCTAATGCCCTTTCATGATGTAAGAAATTATAGTGCATCCATGGATTAAAATAAGCCCATTGAGGGTTACCAATCATACCTGATGACGAATTCCATGGCATAGGCGTTAATGGCATATAGTTGAAGAATATGGATAATGTCTAGACTGAAGATGTCGAAACCTTCGGCTTCGTCCTTCATAGTTTTCATTATTTTCCTTCTTCACCTTCGCCACACTTCTTGTAATGGAAGCTTGCACATAATTATTATTTTGAGTACTTCCTTTGGGAACCCATGCCATGTTCCTTTCTTCAAGTTCTTGTGCACTAAGCTTTTGTAACTCCTTCTTTTGCCAATACGATAAGCCGAGTGAGCACCTCGACTGTGATTTTGTTTCAACCAATGGCAACTCTTCTTGGGCCTTGTGCATCCTCAACTTCTTTTCTTCAGATTTGGCACTCTGATTTTTATCAATTGATTGCTTCACTTCTTTGCCTTTTGTAGCCAATGTCAACACTTTAATTGGCTCTTTATTATTTGAGATCAAATCTGAAGTAGCACCACTACTAGGGAAAAGCTTATAGGCAGGCGCTTACTAGTAGCGCGGGTTTATACTCCTCGCTGCTGCTACTTAGTAGTTGCATTGTTTTTTACACCTCGCTGCTACTAAGTTGATAGTAGCAGCGCGGGTTTTTAGCCCTCGCTACTACTAAGCAGTCTCTACCGTGCCCCCCCAGGACATGCCGTAGTAGGAGCGAGGGGTATGAACCCGCGCTACTACTAAGTTGATAGTAGTAGCGCGGGTTTATACCCCTTGCTACTACTAAGTACAAGGTAGGTGAAGTCTCCATATCCTCGGACGAATCCCTCCTCAATCCCTCCCTCTCCCCCATCTGCATAGGCTCACCCATTCCGCTTCTCCCTCCTACCCGTGATTCCCTTCCTCATCCACCACCACCGCCGGCCTCACACCTCATGCCTCCCCCAAATCCGGCGTCGTCCACTCCCGCCGCAGCTCCCTCCTGAGGGAGTCCTGGATTAAGGTGTCCTCGGCTGTCCGGACTATCGATACAGGCCGGACTGATGGACTATGAAGATACAAGACATAAGACTTCGTCCCGTGTCCGGGTGGGACTCTACTTGGCGTGGAAGGCAAGCTTGGCGTTTGGATGTGTAGATTCCTTTCTCTGTAACCGACTTTGTACAACCCTAGCCTCCTCCATGTCTATATAAACCGGAGGGTTTAGTCCGTAGGACACAATCATAATCACATAGGCTAGACTTCTAGGGTTTAGCCAGTACGATCTCGTGGTAGATCAACTCGTGTAATACTCATATTCATTAAGATCAATCAAGCAGGAAGTAGGGTATTACCTCCATAGAGAGGGCCCGAACCTGGGTAAACATTGTGTCCCCCGTCTCCTATTACCATCGACCTTAGACGCGCAGTTCGGGACCCCCTACCCGAGATCCAACGGTTTTGACACGAACATTGGTGCTTTCATTGGGAGTTCCGCTGCCTCGTCACCAAAAGGTTTTGATGGCTCTGTCAATCATCTACAACGATACAGTCCAAGGGGAGGTTTTTCTTCCCGGACAAATCTTCGTATTCGGCGGCTTCGCACTACGGGCCAACTCGCTTGGCCATCTAGAGTAGATCGACAGTTGCGCCCCTAGCCGTCGTGTCAGGTTTGGAATCTTGAATTACGTTGCCGATATCCGTGGAGATTTGATCTTCGACGGATTCGAGCTCTTGACAGCCGCACCCCGCCACCACGCTGAACATGACTTAAATCTGCCATTGGACTACGCTCAGGAGATAGCGCCTGTATCTGCTCTGGCCCTAGATCCGCAGCAGATTGCGCCATCCAAGGATGGGAAGCTTAACCCCGCCACGGACGCCGTAGACTCAGCGGCGTTGAAGCCAAACACAGATCCGACCTCGAGCAGAGCTTATGTCATCGGAACCTCGGATTCGTCTCCGGCCATAGGTTCCGAACCGCGTACATCCACGCCCATCGAACTTGATTGGGCGCAGATCTTTGAGTTCAGCTCCGTGGACATCTTCCAGCACTCACCTCTAGGCGATGTGTTAAACTCATTAAAATCCCTCACCTTGTCAGGAGACTCTCAGCCGAACTATGCCTAGCTTGAAGTGAAAGCAGAGGACAAAAAACTTTGCTTCCCACCCACCACCCACTTCATAGCCACTATCGAAGATTTAACCAATCTACTTGACTACGCCTCCGAAGACCTCGAAGGGATAGACCTCGAAGCCGGAGAAAATCTAGAACAAAACCCACCCGTAACCGGGCGGTGGACGGCTACATCCTCATATGATATATATATGGTGGATACACTTAACGAGAAGGAGGCCGGCGGCGATAATGATAAATCCGTCGATGAACCTCCCAAGTGTCAGCGTCAGAAGCGCCGATCTCGATCCGGCAAGGGAAACAATAGCAATATTGTCACTAACAACGGTGATAATCCGGACCAAGCCGAAGATCCCGCAGACCCAGTGATGGAGCAGGACAAGTGAGAGGACGACAAGCATAGTCCGGGGCCGTTGTCCGACCATAGCGACGCCGAAGATAGCAACTATCAACCTGTCTCCGAGGAGGAGATCAGCTTGGGTGACGATGAATCACTAGTAGAAAAGGGGGCAATGGCCCAGGCCAGTTTAGCCCATTAGTCCCGGTTCAATCCAGAACCGGGACCAATGGAGCTATTTGCCCCGGTTTGTGAGCCCAGCGGGCCGGCCGGGCCACGTGGGCCATTGGTCCCGGTTCGTCCAGACCTTTTGGTCCCGGTTGGTGGGACGAACCGGGACCAATGGTCCTGGCTCCTGGCCCACCACTATTGGTCCCGGTTGGTGGCATGAACTGGGACCAAAGGGTTCCCTTTAGTCCCGGTTCATGCCACCAACCGGGTCTAATGGTGCTGCCTATATATAGCCCCTCACGCAAGAGCAGAGCACACTGCTCTATTTTTTCTGGCCGAGGGGGAGAGGGCTTGGTGGTGCTCTAGCTCACCTCCTATGCACACAAGGTGTTCGATGGAATGCCCGAGCCACACTACTTAAGGTTTCTCCTCTCCAAGCTCGACCGCCAAGCTCCATTTTCCTCAATATTTATCTAGGTTTAGCGGTCCGTCATGCCCCGTCCCCGTCTTCATCACCGTTGATCACCCGCGCCGATCTCATCGCCGGCACCACCGTGGTGAGCCTCTTGTTCTTATCTTCTTTCTGAAAGGAAAAATATTATTACTTGTTTGTTTAGATAGATACTTGTATTATTTTCTTACTTTTATTATTGCATCTTATATAGTGCGATGGTTTTGGTATCCGCCCCCGTCGGCCCTTGTCCTGTCTATGATTCGGATGTGGTATATATTATCTTTTCATAACTATTGGTTCATTTATTGTTTATGAAAATTATGCCGACCAACGTGACATAGATTTTATTTATCTAGGAGGTTGTTGAACCAGAAATTCCAACCGACCCTATTGTCGAGAGGTTAAATTTAGTTGAAGAAGAAAACAATTTCTTGAAGGAAAAAATAAAAAAACTTGAGGAGGAGAAGATGATATTGGAGTTGCATGTTGCGGATGTCGTCGATGATCACAAGATCAAGATGGATGCAATGCGCTTGAAGATGAGAAATATTAGAAAATATGCCCTTCATACCGAGGCTTGGTATCATTATGCCGTTGGATCAGTTGTTACCTTGGTTGCGATTATGATCGCATTTGTTTTCGCATTGAAATGTTTTACATAGTTTCAATGTATGGTTTAATTAATTTAGATGCTCTGCAGAGCTTTATGTTGTTAGATGAGAACTATGTATGTACTTTGGTTTTTATGTGATGATGAACTTCTATTAATTTGGTCACTTAATTATCTATTCATGATGTTCTGTAATGATTTTTGACACACTTAATTATATATAATGCACGCAGATGAACCGGCAATGGATGTACGGTGACAGACACACCTCCGAGTACATTAAGGGCGTGCATGATTTTCTGGAAGTGGCTGAGGCAAACAAGCAGAATGGTTTTATGTGTTGTGCATGCCCTATA
Source organism: Triticum dicoccoides (assembly GCF_002162155.2). Taxonomy (NCBI): domain Eukaryota; kingdom Viridiplantae; phylum Streptophyta; class Magnoliopsida; order Poales; family Poaceae; genus Triticum; species Triticum dicoccoides. The sequence goes on along the minus strand of NC_041393.1, from coordinate 734,296,974 downwards.
TGTGGGAATACGAAGTCTTACTCTGACCGGAAAATCCTTCACACCCACCTGCTTTACAAGGGTTTCATGCCACACTATAATGTTTGGACGAGGCACGGAGAAATAGGGGTTATGATGGAAGACGGCGAGGAAGAAGAGTATGATGACAACTATGTGCCCCCTGAATACGGTGATGCTACTGAACATCAAGATGCACCAGACGATGTGCACGATGGTGCTGCAACGGGCGAAGCTGCTGAAGATCAAGAGGAACCAGACGATGTGCCCGATGATGATGATCTCCGCCGGGTCATTGTTGATGCAAGGACACAATGCGAAAGTCAAAAGGAGAAGCTGAAGTTCGATCGCATGTTAGAGGATCACAAAAAGGGGTTGTACCCCAATTGCAAAGATGGCAACACAAAGCTCGGTACCGTACTCGAATTGCTGCAGTGGAAGGCAGAGAATGCTATGCCTGATAAAGGATTTGAGAAGCTACTGAAAATAATGAAGAAGAAGCTTCCAAAGGATAACGAATTGCCCGACAGTACATACGCAGCAAAGAAGGTCGTATGCCCTCTAGGATTGGAGGTGGAGAAGATACATGCATGCCCTAATGACTGCATCCTCTATCGCGGTGCCTACAAGGATCTGAACGCATGCCCGGTATGCGGTGCATTGCGGTATAAGATCAGACGAGATGACCCTGGTGATGTTGACGGCGAGCCTCCCAGGAAGAGGGTTCCTGCGAAGGTGATGTGGTATGCTCCTATAATACCACGGTTGAAACGTCTGTTCAGAAACGGAGAGCATGCCAAGTTGATGCGATGGCACAGTGAGGACCGTAAGAAAGACGGGAAGTTGAGAGCACCCGCTGACGGGTCGCAGTGGAGAAAA